>NC_135803.1:44442811-44625311 GCF_964213995.1 Mustelus asterias
TCTATTGGTCATTCTGTTCTAGTGATTCATCTGAATGCTAATCACATAGCACTATTCAAAGCAAAGATGTGGCCCAGTTTTTTGACCAAATATTGCTCTTTCAACCAACATCATCAAAATACAGTTTCACTCGTTGTTTATCTCATTGTTATTTATGTGCTGTGTTTTGGTGTGAGCAAATTTGCCAACTACAATTACCTACAATAACAATCACTGTCCTCCAAATGATTTCATTGTATGTGAAACTCCATGACCACAGATTTCCTTGACACTGTTTCCACTTCACTATCCTAACCTTGTTTAAACAGGATTTTCACTATACATCTACTGAAGTTACAATGATGGTGCAGAAGAAACTTTCTGGCCTTTGAGAGGATTTTGAGAGATTATTGTAGGCTATGACATAAATGCACTCCTTTCTTTCTGCATTATATCTCCTGTTTGTATTAAACATTATATTAGGGGCGGCACGGTGGCATAGTGGTTAGCACTGCTGCCTCACAGCTCCAGGGACCTGGGTTCGATTCCTGACTTGGGTCACTGTCTTTGTGAAGTTTGCACATTCTACCCATGTCTGCGTGGGTTTCCTCCAGATGCTCCGGTTTCCTCCCACAGTCCAAAGATGTGCGGGTTAGGTTGACTGGCTATGCTAAAATGCCCATAGTGTCCCGGGATATATAGGTCAGAGGGATTAGTGGGGTAAATGTGTGGGGATAGGGCCTGGGGTGGGATTGTTGTCGGTGCAGACTTGATGGGCCAAATGGCCTCCTTCTGCACTGTAGGGTTTCTATGATTCTCTGATCTATTAATTTGAAGTGCAGCAAGTGTTCTGAGAGAAAAGCAACAATGATGTGCAGAGCAAAATCCCGCAAGTCACAAATTATTAGTTTAATTTTGATGGTGTTGGTTGAGAGATGAATATTCATCTTCAAATAGTGTTCATGATTTTACAACATTCTCTTGAATAAGGGATGGTATCTCAGTTTAATATCCCATTAAAATGACAGCACCTCCAACAGTGCAATATTCACTAAGTACTATATATTAATTTCAGTTTAGATAATGCATTTTCTTGAACCGACAGTCTTCTCAAATGTTAAACAGATTTAAGTTGTGGTATCACTATCTCAACTGATAAGAGATTTATTTTATCTTAAGAATGTCTAATTAGATTTTTAAACTCAAACCTGAATTATACCAGGCTACCAGGTCCGAGTGATCACAAAGCAAATCTGAAACATAATTCAGTGCTTTTGCTCTTCATTTGGGAGCGGTCACATTTGTAATACTGAAATATTACAGCATCAGTTGAGTTCCTCAGGGTAGTGTCCTGGGCCTAATCATGCTTCATCAGTGACCTTCCTTCCATCACAAGGTCAGGAATGAGGATGTTCTGAGATTCAGAGATGATTGTGCAATGTTGAGCACCATTTACGATTGCACAGATATTGGAGTTATCCATGTGCAGATGCAGAAATATCTGGACAATATACAGGTTTAGGCTGACAAGTGGCAAGTAACATTAGCAGCATGCAAGTGCCAGGCAATGACCATCTTCAATAAGAGAGAGTCTAACCACCACTCCTTAACATTCAATGGCATTACCATTGCTGAACCGCTACTATCAACACCCTGGGGGTTACCATTGACCAGAAGCTAAACTAACTTTATAAATACTATGACTAAAAGAGCAGGTCAGAATACTGCAATGATTAACTCACCTCCTGACTCCTTAGACCTGTCCACCATCTAGAAGGCACAAGTCAGGAGTGTGATGGAATACTCACCATTTGACTGGATGAATGCAGCTCCAACAACACTAAAGAAGTTTGACACCAGCCAGGACAAAGCAACCCAATTGATTAGCACCCCATCCACAAATATTCACTCCCTCTACCACCAACACACAGTGGTAGTAGTGTGTACCATCTACAAGGTGCACTGCACAAACTCACCAAGGCTCCTTTGACAGCATCTTCCAAACCCATGACTGTTACCATCTAGAAGGACAAGGACAGCAGTGACATAGGGACATCACCACTGGGAAGTTCCCCTCCAAGCCACTCACCATCCTGTCTTGGAAATACATTGCTGTTCCTTCACTGTTGCTAGATCAAAATCTTGAATTTCACTTGCAACACTGTCGTGTTACCACCACCTGGACTGCAGCAATTCAAGATGGCAGCTCACCACCACTATCTCAAGGCCAATTATGGGTGGGCCTAGCCAGTGACTTCCATATCCCATGAATGAATTTTTAATAATCAATTCAGTGTTGAAAATGATGCTTACCAATGATCACATTTCAACCAATGTATTTTTCTGGTTTACAAAGCAAAAACTCATAAGTGAATAGACTTGTAAATTATTTAGAAATTAAGAAATTTATGGAATGAAAATCAGGCAGGTTTTCAAAAAATCAGGCAGCTTCTATAAAGATTGGCAGATTTATTCTTCCAGGTTACTGTCAATGCAGATGTTACAATCTCAATAGAGACCAATAACTTTTTTAAAAAATCAATTTCCAGTTAGTAACTGAGAAGACCGCACAACAAAATTTAATGTTTTAAAGGAAAATGTTTACAGACAAAAGTAAAAGAATAAGCACTGTCAACACTGTATCTCATAAACACTTATCTAAATTCCACTCTATATAGTCTACTTTCAGTTTCAACCAAGAATTCTACCATTCTCTATTCTACCATTTCAATGTCACAGTTTCTTGAGTGTGTACTAGATTCCCCTGGAACCAAACCAAAGTGTGTCTCAGCTCCCAGAGATACATTTTGATTCTCATTAATTTCCTAGTCTGGCACTTAGATTTCCAGAACTCACTCTCTCTGTGGATTCCATTGCTGACCTCTTCCACTAGTTTTACTAGGCAGATCTAAGTTTTCATAAAACAGTCTTTTCCTTCTGAATATGGGCCCCACTCGCAATCCCTACATAGCATCCCACAAAAAATGCCTGGTTTCTGTTACTCTTATCCACAGCTCCAGGTAAATTCCTCCTGCCTTCGCTAAGCTGCTGCCAGCCCCAACTGCCAAATCCTTCCTCAACCAACTCCATGGCAATGAGACACAGATTGGCCTGTCTCCAGATAGAAAGTAAATTATCTTTAACTTTAAATTTTTCCTTTGATCTGTAAAGTATATGAATACTTTAAACCTCCCATTATTTACTATTGCCTTCAAACCTCTCCATCTGGAGAAATTACTTAAATACTTTGACCTTCCCACCCGACCCCTCAGCCCATGGTTTACACCTTCACATCAAATCCCCTTCTGAGATCCCTTACAGGCAGACCATACAAACATACAAATTAGGAGCAGGAGTAGGCCACTGGGCTCCTTGAGCCTGCTCCACCATTCAGAAGATCATGGCTGATCTAATTTTGATCTCGTCTTCACATTCCTGCCTACCCTCAATAATCTTTCACCCTTTGCTTATCTATCTACATCAACCTAAAAGATATTCAAATCTCTGCCTTAACCACCTTTTGAGGAAGATAATTTCAAAGTGTCAGCTCTCTGAGAGAAAACATTTTTCCTCATGTCTTAAATGAGTGACCCCTTATTTTTAAAGAATGGCTCCTGGATCTAGATTTATAGTTTATCGATATAGTTAACAAAGCTTCCATTGTTTAACTTTTAGCATCTCGAATTATGGCTTCCCCATCATAACAGGGCCTCCCTTTGATCTGTCAATGCAGCGGCACAGTGGCATAGTAGTTAGCACTGCTGCCTCACAGCACCAGGGAGCCAGGTTTGAGTGCAGCCTTCAGTGACGGTCTGTGGATTTTGCATGTTCTCCCCATGTCTGTGAGGGTTCCTCTGGGTTCTCCAGTTTCCTCCCACAGTCCAAAGATGTCCAGGTTAGGTGGATTGGGCATGCGGCGAATGATGTGTCAGTTAGGTGTATTAGCCGTGGTAAGTGCGTGCAGATGGGGGGCTGGGTAAGATGCTCTTTCAGAAAGTTGGTGCAAACTTGATGGGCTGAAAGGCCTCCTTTTGCACCAAAGGGATTCTGTTCTATGGAGTACCCCATACCTGTCTGCCAGCCCTTATTCCATTTCCGTGCCATTTTTCCATTTACCCCACATTTAAAATTTGCAATATCAAGACTAAAATAAATCCTATAATATACTAATTTGTAACATGGAGAGGTTGAAAATTATCCCCATATTCAGCTATCCAAAATGTGCCATTTGCAGAAAATGTTTTTTATCAGTAGATAAAACAAATGCAACCTTTTAGAATGATGCTGCAGCAATACTGCTTTCCTCACTTGCAACAGCAATAAACTGCTCAGAAGCAGATGGATTGCTGAGAATCAGGCTGTCTATCAAATGAGAACTGCTGAAGGAAAATGCTTTTTTTTACATTTATTCTTGGGTAGTATTATTTATTGGCCATTGCTAAGTATCTCATGACATTAAATGTCAATCACACAGCATGAAACAGGGGAAACATGTTGGCAAGACAGGGCTGGAAAGAACATTAATGAACTACTTGGGTTTTTATGACAGTCATGCATATTTCCTGGTGCAAGACAACAAAATATCAGATTTTCAAAAATTTAGTGTCTTAACTTAAAGTTGAGGGATTTAAACTCAAAATCTGAGTTGCCAGTCTGGTAGTATAGTCACTCAATCCCTTACCTATCTTTTTGAGCCTCTCATGGGCTTGTGGAAACCCCGGGTATATATTTCTCGTGAAAGGAAACTTAGCCTATTGTCTTAGTATTTTTGCCAAGTTATGATTGATTGCATTCATATAGAAGTGCTGGTATTCTAGAAAACATATGTTCTTTAATGATTGCATATGCCTGTTTGGTGCAGTTTCACTTTTTGTAGATCTAAGTTGCTCACCACACGGAGACTTGAGCCAAATAGTTGTCCCGAGGTTGCAAAGATGGGGCATATGCATCCTTACCAATTAAAGTTGTGACTAGGAATGACATAGTACTGAAATCTCATGTTTGAAGAGGCAGGAGCTATGCAAAGAATACTGGCTTTGTCAATCTAACACAGTTGACTTCATAAAGTCGCTAATAGATTGATTGAGTTCCAAAGAATGTGCAACCTCAACAAGCTGAAAAGGCCAGTATGGTTGTCTTTGAACACTACAATTAAGCACTAAATGATTTGACTGCTGCAGAAATTGGGTATTATAATTCTGTGATAACCCCCATGAGTTCCATGGGGATCTCTAATTGAACTCCCTGTGAGGCCCGTTAAATACGAGTTCCCTTAGTAACAGGCAATAGCCTGCCCAGAAGGAACTCGTCACCTGAGTCATTCATAAAGCAAACAATAGGAAGGGTCTGTAGAACTGTTGTCCCGGTTGGCGCTCGTGTGAGAACTGTTGTCCCGGTTGGCGCTCGTGTGAGAACTGTTGTCCCGGTTGGCGCTCGTGTGAGAACTGTTGTCCCGGTTGGCGCTCGTGTGAGAACTGTTGTCCCGGTTGGCGCTCGTGTGAGAACTGTTGTCCCGGTTGGCGCTCGTGTGAGAACTGTTGTCCCGGTTGGCGCTCGTGTGAGAACTGTTGTCCCGGTTGGCGCTCGTGTGAGAACTGTTGTCCCGGTTGGCGCTCGTGTGAGAACTGTTGTCCCGGTTGGCGCTCGTGTGAGAACTGTTGTCCCGGTTGGCGCTCGTGTGAGAACTGTTGTCCCGGTTGGCGCTCGTGTGAGAACTGTTGTCCCGGTTGGCGCTCGTGTGAGAACTGTTGTCCCGGTTGGCGCTCGTGTGAGAACTGTTGTCCCGGTTGGCGCTCGTGTGAGAACTGTTGTCCCGGCTGGCGCTCGTGTGAGAACTGTTGTCCCGGTTGGCGCTCGTGTGAGAACTGTTGTCCCGGTTGGCGCTCGTGTGAGAACTGTTGTCCCGGTTGGCGCTCGTGTGAGAACTGTTGTCCCGGTTGGCGCTCGTGTGAGAACTGTTGTCCCGGTTGGCGCTCGTGTGAGAACTGTTGTCCCGGTTGGCGCTCGTGTGAGAACTGTTGTCCCGGTTGGCGCTCGTGTGAGAACTGTTGTCCCGGTTGGCGCTCGTGTGAGAACTGTTGTCCCGGTTGGCGCTCGTGTGAGAACTGTTGTCCCGGTTGGCGCTCGTGTGAGAACTGTTGTCCCGGTTGGCGCTCGTGTGAGAACTGTTGTCCCGGTTGGCGCTCGTGTGAGAACTGTTGTCCCGGTTGGCGCTCGTGTGAGAACTGTTGTCCCGGTTGGCGCTCGTGTGAGAACTGTTGTCCCGGTTGGCGCTCGTGTGAGAACTGTTGTCCCGGTTGGGGCTCGTGTGAGAACTGTTGTCCCGGTTGGCGCTCGTGTGAGAACTGTTGTCCCGGTTGGGGCTCGTGTGAGAACTGTTGTCCTGGTTGGCGCTCGTGTATCCTAGAAGGCAACACCCTGGACAGTGAAGCCCTGGAAGACAAAACCCCAGAAGATGTAACCCTGGAATGTCTTACCCAGGAAGGCAAAACCCAGGAAGCTGAAACCTCCAACGGCAAAACCCTTTGGTTTAATAAACATACAAGAAGATGAGCTGTTTTCATTGTCCAAGGTATATTTGCTGTTGACATTGTGATTGTCAACAGAAATTTATGATTGTGTAAAAACATTCAAGCTATTATCCTTTTGTTAGCTTGAATACTGAATTCTAAACCATGTTTCAATGGCACCTATTTTGAAGAGGCTGTTAAAATGGACTGAAATTGTAATGTATTTGATTTGTAATTTATAATGTATGTGGATAAATTGTTTTAATATTAAAAAGTTGAAACTTATGTAGGTACGCCACGTAGTAGTGGCGTTATTTTATGTTTAACAATAAATGCCATTCCTTTCCAGTAGAGCTTCCTGAACTGTTATGTTGGTGACTAGGATGGGATCCCAGGAGTTGTCCTCTTAAAAATGGGGCCAGTGTCATACATGGTAAAGTCTGGGTAGAAAACTACAAAAAAAATGTTCACTTCTGCCATCAGGAACCTTCCACTGTGGCAACTACTGCACTGGTCATGCCAACACTGGCACCTTATATGGCATCTTGCGGACAGGAAACTCCACCCACAGCCCAAGGGAGGTCTATAAGGACTCTGCTTCAGAAATGGAGGCCGATGCAGTGGACTCATAGTTAGAAATCGTCCATTGAGGATGAGCCCCCAAAGGTGGTCCTTCGACATTCCACAAGGAAGAGACGTTTGTTCACTCGGTTCCCCAACCAGACCGTGCAAACAACATAAATGAGGTCACGGGCCAAACAACCAAAACTTCCCCATTGCTATAGGAGCGAGGGCAAGCCCTTGAAATTGGAGTTGGAGAGGTGTGGTAACCCCATGAGTTCCATAGGAAATCTCTAATTGATCGGCTGAGTGTTTACAATAGTTACCCAGAAGTTAGAAGCAGTTTTAATTCTTCTAACTTTTTCTCCAGTATTGGTGGTAACCTTGATGGAACCTTCTGAAGTTAGTGACTTAAATTGTATTTTTGGATGATTCCTGGGCAGGAAATTTGACCAGAGGAAATGAGCACTTCTGGGCAATTGCCGTGTAAACCCTTAGCTTTGAAGTTTTGAGAAAGATACCCCACTCTTTGGGATATCCCAAAATCCAATGCTGGGGAGCTTGGAGGTTACAACCCTATGAGAAGTTCCTAAGTTTATTCTGAAGCAATTCAAATCTTTAAAGTAAGAATGATTTTCAACAGTATCTCTAGTGGAGGTTTAAACAGAGGGTACGTTGGAAGTTCACATTCAAGATAATTTTAATTAAACCTTGGCAGACAAATCTTAAATGCAGACAGTTGGGGGAGGATGCCTGTTTAGTTTTGGTCTCTCTCTGGAGAAGTCAGTTTAGAGCAGTTTGTGTTTCTAACTGCCTGAGACAGAGGTCA
This sequence comes from Mustelus asterias, assembly GCF_964213995.1. Classification (NCBI taxonomy): domain Eukaryota; kingdom Metazoa; phylum Chordata; class Chondrichthyes; order Carcharhiniformes; family Triakidae; genus Mustelus; species Mustelus asterias. The sequence continues at coordinate 44,450,690 of NC_135803.1, forward strand.
TACTTTCGCTCCACCAGTGAAGGAAGATATGAGACTTCAGCTGTGGCATGTATCTCATTATAAAAACCAGCACAGGCTAGTTTAGGTACTTGTTGAACTATTTGTAAAATAAGTTCATCCCATTATTTGATTTATTATTGCCACATGTATTAGTATACATTGAAAAGTATTGTTTCTTGTACGCAATACAGATAAGGAAAGGAGAGAGTGCAGAATGTAGTGTCACAGTCATAGCTAAGGTGTAGAGAAAGATAAACTTAGTGCGAGGTAGGTCCATTCAAAAGTCTGATGGCAACAGGGAAGAAGCTGTTCTTGAGTCGACTGGTATGCGATCTCAGACTTTTGTATATTTTTCCTGGCGGAAGAAGGTGGAAGAGAGAATGTCTGGGATGTGTGAGGTTCTTAATTATGCTGGCTGCTTTTCTGAGGCAGTGGGAAGAGTAAACCGAGTCGATGGATGGGAGGCTGGTTTGCATGATGGATTGGGCTTCATTCTCGACCCTTTGTAGTTTCTTGCGGTCTTGGGCAGAGCAGGAGCTATACCAACCTGTGATACAACCAGAAAGAATGCTTTCAATGGTGCATCTGTAAACGTTGGTGAGAGTTGCAGCAGACTTGCCAAATGTCCTTAGTCTCCTGAGGAAGTAGAGGCGTTTTTTTTTCTTAACTATAGTGTATTTAACTATAGTGGATTTAAAACAGGAATTCAGGGAGCTTGGGTGGAAGCTGAGAGCCAGGACAAAACAGGTTGTCATCTCTGGTATGTTGCCGGTGCCACGGGATAGCGAGCTGAGGAACAGGGAGAGAGTGCAGTTAAACACATGGATGCAGGGATGGTGTAGGAGGGAGGGTTTCAGCTATGTGGATAATTGGAACACTTTCGGGGGAAGGTGGGACCTGTACCAACAGGACGGGGTGCACCTGAACCAGAGGGGCACCAATATCCTGGGAGGGAAATTTGCTACGGCTCTTCGGGGGGGTTTAAACTAATTTGTCAGGGGGATGGGAAAAGGAGTTGTAGTCCGGAGGTCAGTGAGTGTAGTGAGGTACTGGGAAGGGTATCATGGTCAAAGGTGGGTACCAGCAGACAAGAAGGTGGGTTGAAGTGTGTCTACTTCAATGCAAGGAGCATCCGAAATAAGGTAGGTGAACTTGGGGCGTGGATTGGCACTTGGGACTACGATGTTGTGGCCATTACGGAGACAAGGGTAGAACAAGGACAGGAATGGTTGTTGGAAGTTCCGGGGTATAGATGTTTCAATAAGTGTAGGGTATCTGGTAAAAGAGGTGGAGGAGTGGCACTGTTAATCAAGGAGAGTGTAACGGCTGCAGAAAGGCATTTCGAAGGGGATCTGCCTACAGAGGTAATATGGGCTGAGGTTAGGAATAGGAAAGGAGCAGTCACGTTGTTAGGAGTTTACTATAGGCCCCCAAATAGTAATAGAGATGTGGAGCAAGAAATTGCTAAGCAGATTATGGATAGGTGTGGAGGTCACAGGGTAGTTGTCATGGGGGACTTTAACCTTCCAAATATTGATTGGAATCTTTATAGGTCGAATAGTTCGGATGGGGCAGTTTTTGTGCAGTGTGTGCAGGAGGGGTTCCTGACACAATATGTGGATAAGTCGACAAGAGGTGGGGCCACATTGGATTTGGTAATGGGAAATGAACCGGGCCAAGTGTTGGGTTTGGTTGTGGGAGAGCACTTTGGAGATAGTGACCACAATTCGGTGTCTTTTGTTATTGCAATGGAGAGGGAGAGGGCCCCACGGCAGGGCATAGTTTACAATTGGGGGAGAGGTAATTATGATGCAATCAGGCAGGAATTAGGAAGCATAGGATGGGAACAAAAATTGTCAGGCAAAGGCACTAATGATAAGTGGAACTTTTTCAAGGAACAAATACTTCGGGTGAATGGAGCGGTAACTAGGGGGCATAACTATAGGGTTCATGGTGGGAGATATAGGAAGGATGTCCGAGGTAGGTTTTTTACTCCGAGTGGTTGGGGTGTGGAATGGACTGCCTGCAGGGATAGTGGAGTCAGAAACATTAGGAACATTTAAGAAGCTATTGGATAGGCACATGGAGTACTTCGGGATGATAGGGAGGAAATAGCTTGATCTGGGTTTCAGACAAAGCTCGGCACAACATCGTGGGCCAAAGGGCCTGTTCTGTGCTGTACTGTTCTATGTTCTATGTTGGCATAGGGGGACCAGGACAGGTTGTTGGTGATCTGGACACCTTAAAACCTGAAACTCTCAACCATTTCTACTTCATCCCCATTGATGTGGACAGGGGCATGCTTCCTGAAGTCATTGACTATCTCCTTTGTTTCGTTGACATTGAAGGAGAGATTATTGTTGTCGCACCTGTTCACCGGATTCTTTATCTCATTCCTGTACTCTGTCTCATTGTTTGTTTGCAATCCAAGCCACTACGGTGGTGTCCTCCGCAAACTTGAAAATAGAGTTGGGGGGGAATTTGGCCACAGTCATTAGGTGTATAAGGAGTATAGTAAGGGACTGAGGACACAGCCTTGTGGGGCACCGGTGTTGAGGATGATCGAGGAGGAGATGTTGTTGCCTATCCTTCTGATTGCCGTCTGTGGGTTAGGAAGTTCAGGGTCCAGTCGCAGAGCACAGAGGGAAGAGCCGAGCCTCAGGCCAAGGAGTTTGGAGATGGGATCTGTAGGCATAATGGCGTTGAAGGCTGAGCTGTAGTCAATACATAGATGTCTTTGTTATCTAGGTGTTCCAGGGTTGAGTGCAGGGCCAGGGAGATGGAGTCTGCTGTGAACCTATTGTGGCGGTAGGTGAACTGCAGTGAATCCAGGCAACCTGGGAGGCTGGAATTGATTCATGCCATGACTAACCTTTCAAAGCATTTCACAATGATGGATGTCAGAGCCACCGGACGATAGTCATTAAGGCATGCTGCTTGGCTTTTCTTTGACACTGGAATGATGGTCGTCTTCTTGAAGCAGATGGGGACCTCCAGATTGAGGTTAAAGATGTCTGTAAATTCCTCTGCCAGCTGGTCTGCACAGGAACTGAGTGCTTGTCCGGGTACCCCATCTGGGCCAGTCACTTTCCATGGGTTGACCTTTTGAGAAAGCTGCTCTGACATCTGAATGATGACCTGAGATACAGTTCATCCATGGCTTCCGGGGTGGAGGGTATGCTCTGTGACCTCTTGCTCAAAAGATCATTGAGCTCATCAGGGAGGAGTGCCTTGGTGCTGGCAATTTTACAGAGCAAAGCTGCAAATGTTATTTTTCATATTACAAAGAGGAAAAGAAAGCAGATAAATTCTGATATTTAAACCATGTTCTGTTCATTTATTTATTTCATGAGAGATATATCAGTTTGTTTACAACTTATTTTACTCGAGTGCTTTAAGCCCATCTTAAGTAGGGATGGTGGATGCAAGATGATCGCATTTACTACACAGTGAGGGTTGTGATTGTGTGCTAGGATACTCTCCACTTGCCTGAATGTGTGCCACTCCCGTACACAAGAAACGACACCGTCCAGGAGAAAGCTTGACTTCTTGATTGAAATCCCATCCAGCATGTATTTCACACCCTCCATCACCAGTGCACAGTAGTTCCAGTATGTAGAAAATGCACTGTGATAACTCACCAATGCTTCTTCAACAACATCTCCTAACCTCATAACATCAAAAACCTAGAAGGACAAAGACAAACAACATTGCCTGCAAGTTCCCTTCCAAGTCACGCACTGGCCTGACTTGGAAATATATTGCTGTTCCTTCATTGTCACTGGGTCAAAATCCTGAAACTTCCAACATAATAACATTGTAGGTGTACCTACATAACACAACTTCAGTAATTCCAAAAGGTAGCTCACCACTACCTTCTCAAGGGCACTTAGCCATATGCAATCAATGCTGGCCTTGCCAGCAAAACAAATGAAGAAAAAAATTAAAAATGCTCCCATGTCCTTCACAATTCCTTCAGGGAATCACTTGTATCCTTTAAACTCTGCTGTGATAAAGCACAATTTCAGGATATATACCACATCATATGATTTCCCTTATTCACATTTCATCATAGTATGTCCACCCAAATCCTGAGGAAGGTTAAGGACAGACAAGTAGGCAAGATCAATTCCTACCTCGTACTGATCCTACACATCTAGAATATGACATAGAATCCTACAGTGCAGAAGGGGGCCATTCGGCCCATCATGTCTGCACCGACCACAATCTCACCCAGGCCCCATCCCCATAACCCCATGCATTTGCCCTAGCTAGTCCCCCTGACACTAAGGGGCAATTTGGCTTGGCCAATCCACCTAACCCGCATATCTTTGGACTGTGGGAGGCACCCGGAGGAAACCCACGCAGACACGGGGAGAAGGTGCAAACTTCCCACAGACATATTTTTGCTAAAAGTGTGCTGTTCCCAGAAGACAATTTAAAGTAAGAATATGTGGTCTAAAGGAACTGCTTTTAATTTCTTGAGGAAGATTTCAAGTTTCAAACCTATACTATGTTTTATTATACAAAAGTTTTGTAAAAGTGTTGACAAATATTATTCTATGATTAAAACAAAAAAATGTAATATCCTGCATCCAAATTAATTGAAGAGTTGAATAACAGATAGATGGCTTTGCTTTGGTACAAATCTATTGTGCTACTACTAACAAATTTTCTAAAAATATTTCAGTTGTTATAAAGTACAAAGGGAAAAATATGTCTAGAAGGTGCACAGACAGGTGCAGGTCATTTGAAAATCAAGCTTACTTTGTCAATTATTAATATCACTAAATTAGGACATGCTTGTCTTATTCAGTTCAGTGAAGATAGACTTAAACATCTTGCAACAAACAATATAGTATTGAGATATATGGTAATATTTCAGACCCTGGCACAAATCATATCCTGCCTCAGACTGTTGACTGGTCCGAAACCTTTTCCCAACACTACATGCTGCTACTTGGTTTTAAGAATCCTGAGGATGGCAACTTTTTAGAAAAGATCCAAAACAGAAGATCACCAACATTCACAGGTACAATGAGTGATAAATTGTCTTTGTAAGCAAGGTTCCCTCTAAGCTACATGGGTCTGGAAATGTGCCATGCAGGAGACCAACAAGCCATGCAAAAGCAACAGCCGCTTTCTGAGAGGAGCATGTGCACATGCAGAACCGCAAAGCAGTCTTGTAGAGCTAATACAATGCAAGAAACCAGCTCCGCACAATGAATGGAAATTAGAGGTAACATTGATTGTCCATGTATTAACATTGATAGCATATTTGACTGGGATGGACAGAAAAGAAAATTCAATTAAACATAATTCTTTTTAATGCTATGGAGGTGGAAGTAACTTTTCAAAAGTTACCGCCGCCAGTGTGATGTAGCTTCAGCTTTATTCAATAAACCATTTTTTTTTACATTTTTCATCATATTTCTCAGTTTGAACCTTGTATTCCATACAAACCAAAAGTTACAATTCTATAGTTTTAATCCCAGAGAACTGGGGGAGTTTTCCCATGCAGCCTGCCAGGAGAATCGTAGAGGGTGGGGGTGGGGGGGGTGGTGAACCATGCAAAGATCCGTTGACCTCAGGCAGGATTTTCCGGTTTTGGGGCGTGTGTAGCCAGAAAATCCCACCTGGTGTCCTTTCGAAATCACACAATTCAGCTTATTGCTGCCTACATACATTTTATGGCCGGAATTTTCCAGCTGTTTTCGCTGGTGAGATCATCTGGTCCTGCTGACGGCGAACACCTGCTACAGGTTTCCCAGCGGCGGGGGTGCCAGAGAATGAAAAGCCCCATTGACAGCCCTGCCGCCGACCAATGGTGGGCCGCTTCCGCATGACGAAACACATCACGGGAAGTGTGCAGAAAATCCTGCCCTAATGCTCTCTAAATACACCACACCTTAAACTAGGTCTGAATTATGAATCAACCTGCTAAATTTATTTACAGAAATTAAGCAAGCATCACACATATAAAGAAGCATAAAAATATGCACAGTGATAGAAAAAGGATCATGTGAGAAGTGAATTAGTGACAGTCTCTCTACTGGTGAGAGGGTGTTAGTTACAGAACAGTGTCTCTCAAAGAGGTCTTCGTAGTCTTCAGTAGTTAATTGTAAGTCTTTGTTAACCACTAGAATTATTTACACAGGTATAGTAAAGGGTACAGGTTAGGAACTATCTCATAACACTTGAATGTACCATTTGTCATTCTGATGGAAGAGTGGTAGACTTCATTGTTTCTGGTTCTACCTTATAGCTTGGAGGCTAGACTGGCATTTTGGTATGCTTTCATTGTTTTCTTCCATTCCTCCATGTTGAACTGCACTTAATAATTTCAGTTGTTGTGCTGATCATTGGTTGCTCCTACTCCAAATTGTTTCTTGGGGCATAGACAAACATTGTATTTGTCTCCTCATCGCTTCTTTTTCTTCTTTCGATGCGTGGGCCACCTCAATCCATATGGACGTTCACATTTCAACAATGGAACCTTCCTTCCCACCTGTTTCACAATTTTAGTCATATTTTGGATTACTTTCTGGAACTCGTTGCTAGTGGAAGCGGATACGGTAGTGACTTTTACTTGACAAATACATGAATAGGATGGAAATAGAGGGCTATGGTCCCCGGAAGGGTAGAGGGTTTTAGTTAAGTTGGGCAGCATGGTTGGTGAAGGCTTGGAGGGCCGAAGGGCCTGTTCCTATGCTGTAATTTACTTTGTTCTTCTTCAGTAGTTTTTTGTGCTTATGAGTCTCTTCATTCTGTTCAAAAAACTACTCTGGTAAATTGAGTTGTCTTTGTCTCAGAATTATCTGCTAAACTCTTATATATGTTTGACAACTTTACCTGGGCATTCAGTTCTCCTTGAAATGTTTCTTGCCTGGTCACTAACTGCTGCTTAGACTCTTTCACTTCATTCATTTTCTCAGAATTCTTCTGATCTATTTTTAAAGTCTGGATTTGCCCTTCCACACTATGCATCACATCCATCATGTTGTTCAGATTAGATCAGAGTTCAACAATTTCGACAATTTTAATCATTAATTTTGTACTGAAGCAACTGTTCTAATTCTTTAGCAATTTCTTCTCCTGTTCCAGGCATTTTATGATGATTACTGGAGACAACAAATGCTTGAAGTTCATCAAATTTTAATTTAAGACCCATCTTTACTGACTTTGTTTGTACAAGTTCATCATTTAGGCATTTCAAGTTCTCTTTCAAATGTTCTACTTCTTGTGCAACACTCCAGTGTTCTCATCAGTTCTTGTTTTTCCTTAATAAACTTACCTTCCATACATGAAAGTTGATTCTCAACACTGATCAGTTTTTCCTTGGCAGAATATAATTCTTCTGTGCTATCCTTCAAGTTCTCATTCTGTAATTGCACTTCTGCCAATTGTTTTTGCGACACCTCATGCTTATTTGTGAGAACTTCCAACTTCATTTGTCATTCCATGTTCCTTCTTAATTTTCATCTCCTCAGATATCTCTTTCGCAATGTAATGTTTTCCAAAGTTTATTCCAAATGTTTAACTGTTTTATTCAGCACTACACTTTTTTGCATCTTTTGGATTCCTCCCAGAATATAGAACATTCCTGAGTCTTCTCTGCCAACTGATTTTTCAGTTCCTTCCGAGTGGCATTACATTAATTGTGTTTCACTTCGTAATGTTCCAGAGGAACAAACTCTGACCGGAGGGATCCTTGTAGTGTGTGAAGGTCCATTAGCAGGATTTCCCTGTTGTTGCGAAGCTCAATGGCTTGGTCTTGAGTTTTCTTGTAATTTACCAGTCTCATTGAATTTGATATGTTGTTCTGCCATTCTGCGACTCAAGGTAGTCTTTATACCATGTCGCTGAAGGATTATGTGCTGTTTTCAAATTTGATCTTGAAGGACAATTAGCTGTTCTTCCAACTGTTTATTTTCTTGTTGACCTCTTGCCAACTCACACTGTGTTTCAGTTCATTGCTTTGTCACTACTGATAATCCCAATGCAACTTTTTCTGAAGTAGCATTCAATGTCTTTTTTAAAAATTCGTTGTGTCTCTCAAGTGGCACATATTGGTTCTTTAAAGCATTTTTCAAGGCTGCAACTTCCTCGAGTACCTCTTAAGCCAGCAGTTGTGCCTGGATGTACAGCTAGTTGAGTTTTCCAAACTCCTGCTTCGATTTGACAATAATGGAAGCATTGGTCATTCAATGAGCTATCGGAAAATGCGTGTCACCAAAAACTGCACCTTCATTGGGAGACGGTGCAACATCTATGCCAGGCTTTAGCTCACCAGGCATCTAGAGGAGGAGGAAGACGCGTGATCCCGTTGGCTGTGAAGATCATGGCTGCCTTGACGTTTTATGCATCTGGATTGTTCTAGAGTTCGAGTGGGGGCCTGAGCAGAATTTTCAAACCTCCGTGCACAGGTGCATCTGTGAAGTAATGGATGCCCTGCATTCCAAGCATCTAATTACATCACCTTCCACCTGGACCAGGCCCACCAGGATGTCTGGGCTGAAGGATTCTCTGCCATTGCCGGGATGCCCCAGGTCCAGGAGGCAATAGATGGCACGCATGTCGCCCTTTGAGCTCCATCAGCCCAGGCATCCTGGTGGGCCTGACGTGCAATAAGCACCAGAGAGTGCCTCAGAAGGCTGTCCATTTATGTTTCACACCGAGGTGAGTGTCTCTGCACTAGTGTTTGGTGCTGGTTTCCCGCTGGCACGGACACTTAGTTCCAATTCAGGAGAATTGTGGCCGTATACTCAGCTTGTATCTTGCACTTCAAATCTTCCTGTTCAGATTTGATACAAACATTCTATAATATTACTTCTGTTCCTTCTCCCTCCACCTGCCACAGGGTGTTTTCCTTGTCGTTCAGTGACAGTTGCTGATACAGTTCTGGAAATGTGTTAGCGTACAGTGTATTAACGTACAGTGACAAGTACTGTTTCTTGCACGCTATACAGACAAAGCATACCGTTCATAGAGAAGGAAATGAAACAGTGCAGAATGTAGTATTACAGTCATAGCTAAGGTGTAGAGAAAGATCAACTTAATATGACGTAGGTCCATTCAAAAGTCTGATGGCAGCAGGGAAAAAGCTGTTCTTTTTGGTACGGGTCCTCAGACTTTTGTATCTTTTTCCAGTTGGAAGAGAGAACGTCCGGGGTGCATGGGGTCCTTATTATGCTGGCTGCTTTGAGGCAGCGGGAAGTGTAGACAGAGTCAATGGATGGGAGGCTGGTTTGCGTGATGGATTGGGCTACATTCACGACCTTTTGTAGTTCCTTGCGGTCTTGGGCAGAGCAGGAGCCATACCAAGCTGTGATACAACCAGAAAGAATGCTTTCTCTGGTGCATCTGTAAAAATTGGTGGGAGTCGTGGCTGACATGCCAAATTTCCTTAGTCTTCTGAGAAAGTAGAGGCGTTGGTGGGCTTTCTTAACTATAGTGTCGGCTTGGGAAGGACCAGGACAGATTGCTGGTCATCTGGACACCTAAAATCTTGAAGCTCTCGACCCTTTCTACTTTGTCCCCATTGATGTAGACAGGGGCATGTTCTCCTTTACGCTTCCTGAAGTTGATGACAATCTCCTTCATTTTGTTGACGTTGAGGGAGAGATTATTGTTGCCGCACCAGTTCACCAGATTCTCTATCTCACTCCTGTACTCTGTCTCGCCATTGTTTGAGATTCGACCCACTACAATGGTGTCAGCAAACTTGAAAGTCGAATTGGAGGGGAATTTGGCCACACAGTCATAGGTGTAGAAGGAGTATAGTAGGGGGCTGAGAACACAGCCTTGTGGGGCATCGGTGTTGAGGATGATCGTGGAGAAGGTGTTGTTGCCTATCCTTACTGATTGTGGTCTGTGAGTTAGGAAGTTCAGGATCCAGTCAGAGGGAGGTGCTGAGGCCCAGGCTATGGAGTTTGGAGATGAGTTTCGTGGGAATAATAGTGTTGAAGACTGAGCTGTAGTCAATAAATAGGAGTCTGACATAGGTGTCCTTGATATCTAGGTGTTCGAGTGTTGAGTGCAGGGCCAGGGAGATGACGTCTGTTGTGAACCTGTTGCGGCGGTAGGCAAACTGTAGTGGATCCAGGTTGTCCGGGAGGCTGGAATTAATTCGTGCCATGACTAGCCTTTTGAAGCACTTCATAATGATGGATGTCAGAGCCACCAGCTGATAGTCATTAAGGCACACTGCTTAATTTTCCTTGGGTACCGGGATGATGGTCGTCTTCTTGAAGCAGATAGGGATCTCAGATTGTTGTAAAGAGATGTTGAAGATGTCTGTGGATACCCCTGATGTGGAGATGCCGGCGTTGGACTGGGGTAAACACAGTAAGAAGTCTCACAACACCAGGTTAAAGTCCAACAGGTTTATTTGGTAGCAAAAGCCACTAGCTTTTGGAGCGCTGCTCCTTCATCAGGTGAGTGGGATTTCAGTTCACAGACAGGGCATATAAAGACACAAACTCAATTTACAAAATAATGGTTGGAATGCGAGTCTTTACAGGTAATCAAGTCTTAAAGGTACAGACAATGTGAGTGGAGAGAGGGTTAAGCACAGGTTAAAGAGATGTGTATTGTCTCCAGCCAGGACAGTTAGTGAGATTTTGCAAGCCCAGGCAAGTCGTGGGGGGTTACAGATAGTGTGTTACTATCTGCAATTGCCATGTATTTGTCTACTCACTCAACTTGTCTTCGTCACCTTGAAGCCTCTTAACATTCTTCTTACCATTTACAGTCCCACCAAGTTTTGTGTCATCAGAACATTTGGAAATATTGCATTTGGTTCCTTCATCCAAAACATTGATGTATATTGTGAATAGCTGGGACACTAGCACAGATCCATGCAGTACCCCATAGTCATCACCTCCTCTTCAAAAAAGATCCATTTATTCCTACTCTTAATCCTGTCTGCTAATCAATTCTCAATCCATGCCAATATATTACCCGCAATCCCAGGTGCGCTAATTTTGCACATAAACTTATTATGTAGGACTTTATCAAAAGCTTTGTGAAAATCCAAATACACCACATCCACTGTTACTCCCTTATCTATTCTGCTAGATATGTCCTCAAAAAATTCCAGTAGGTTTGGTCAAACATGATTTCCCTTTCATACATCAATGTTGAGTTTGTCTAATCCTGTCGATATTCTCTAAATTCCTGTTATCGCATCCTTTATAATAGTCTCTAGCATTTTCCATACTATTGTTGTGAGGCTAACTGGTCTGTAATTCCCTGTTGCTCCCTCCCTCCTTTGTAAATAGTGGGATCATATTTGCCACCCCAATCTGCTGGGACCATTCCAGAATCTACAGAATTTTGGAAAATGACAACCAACGCATCCACTATTTCCATGGCCATCTCCCTTCGTACCCTGGGATGTAGATTATCAGATCCTGGGGATTTGCGTGCTTTCAGTCACATTAATTTCTCCAGCAATTGTTTTTACGAAGACTAATTTCCTTCAATTCCTCCTCCTCCTCACTAAAAAGAAACCCTTGGTTCCCCTAGCATTTCTAGGAAGTTAATTGTGTCATCCTTCCTGACGTCAAGCTACTGTTGTAGAGAAAAATCCCTTGTACCAGTGCATTCAAGGAAGTCGAGTCGCAAGGCAAGGTTCAAAGCGTTTTTCTTTATTGTACAATTACTGGGAACCCAGGGAGACCCCCGTAGCCAGCTTAGAAACAGTGCTTGGCCACGTTGATCTCAATAGTTATACATTTGCTCTGGATATTTATAGGAATCCAAATTCGAGCAGGAACATTTGCTCATAAATTTTTACAATACTTATAAAGTGGCCTGTCTGGTCAGGAAGTTCCTTGAGAGACTTGCCAATTTGCATCTGTATGGTGTGTGTCCATGTTAATGGGACTGCCTGTTCTTGCCCCAGTGTTTTAATGTGTTTCCCATTATCCTCTTGATGTGTCGCCTTATCTAAATCGACCTCTACTGTTTTGTGTCTGTATGCTTGCGAGATTAGGTGTTAATGTCATTTTGTCCTGCTGTGTGTAGGGGGATCTAATCTAATCTTTTATTCTTTTTATCCTAGTTTATTAAGTTTCTTTGCCTGCCTTGGCCATTTTATTCCTGTAATATTTTATTGACAGTCCGGTTATGCCATATAACCCACTCCAGGCCTTGACTCGCAGATATCCCGATCTTCTAGCCAAAGGCCGGTTTAAAATGCAGCTTCGTGCTGTTGCTGGGCAGAATAAGGATCTTTTGTCGGCTTTGAAATTAAAGGTCTCTCAGCTGTGCAGAGGGGGATTTAAACGAATGTCCATTCGGGTGTTCCCCTCTGCATTGTGGGCACATTATGAATGGTGCCAATCAGTCCAATAAATGAATATGTTTAATGAGGTGAATATTGATGAGATAATAAAAATATGGCTTTTGGAAAATGGCCTACTTCACTACAATAGTAGTTAAATTGCTCTACCATTTCCTTGTTCTCTATTATAAACTCTCCTGTTTGGAACTTTAAGGGACCTACATTTATCTGCATTAACCTATTTCTTTTCACACACTTATAGAAGCTTGTACATTATACTTTTATGTGACTCCCAACCTTACTCTTCCCCTCTATTTTTCACCGCTTAACCAATCTTTTGGTCCTCCTTTGCTGAATTCTAAAATGCTCCCAAAACATATGACTGTGTAGCCAGATTTTGCTCCAACTCCATTTTCAAGTTTGCTGATGACACCATCCTGGTGGGTTGGATCTCAAACAATGACAAGACAGAGTACAGGAAAGAGATAGAGAATCTGGTGAAATGGTGCGATGACAATAATCTCTTCCTCAATGTCAGTAAAACGAAGGAGATAGTCATCGATTTCAGGAAATGTAGTGGAGGACATGCCCCTATCTACATCAATGGTGATGAAGTGGAGATGGTCAAGAGCTGCAAGTTTCTAGGTATTCCGATCACCTGTCCTGGTCCCTCCATGTCGACGCTATAGTTAAGAAAACCCACCAATGTCTTTACTTTCTCAGGAGACTAAGGAAATTCGACATGTCCGCAATGAGTCTCACCAATTTTGACAGATGTACCATAGACAGCATCCTTTCCAGATGAATTATAGCTTGGTATGGCTCCTGCTCTGACCAAGACCACAAGAAACTACAGAGTTATGAACGTAGCCCAGTTCATCACGCAAACTAGTCTTCCATCCATTGACTCCGTCTACATTTCCCGCTGTCTCAGAAAAGCAGCTCGCATAATTAAGGACCCCCATGCATCCTGGAAATACACTCTTTCACCTTATTCCATCGGGTAAAAAGGTACAAAAGTCTGAGAACATGTACCAACCGACTCAACAGCTTCTGCCCTGCTGCCATCAGACTTTTGAATGTACCTATCATACATTAAGCTGATCTTTCTCTATACCCTATCTGTAACTGCAACACTGTATTCTGCACCCTCTCCTTTCCTTCTCCCCTATGTACTCTATGAACGGTATGTTTTGTCTGTACAGCGTGCAGTAAACAATACTTTTCATTGTACCCCAATACACGTGACAATAATAAAATAAAATGTCAAATCCTCAGGCTTGCTACATTTTCCAACAACTTTAAATGACTCCTCATTGGATCTAATGCTACCTTTAATTTATTTTGTGAGCCATAATTGAGACACTTTTCTTGTGCTTTTGTGCCAGAAAGGAATGTATAACTGTTCCTTAAATATTAGCTATTGCCTATTCACCATCATGTCATTTAATGAAGTTCCCTAATCTATCTTAGCCAAGGAACACCTCACATCTTCCTTGTTTCTTTTGTTTATATTTAGGACCCTAGTTTTAGATTAGACATCTTTCAATCCTAATGAAGAATCCTATCATGTTATGGTCACTGTTCTCTAAAGGACCCTGCTCAACAAGATTATTAATTAACCTCTTCTCATTGCATAATACTAAATCTAGGGTAACATGTTCCCTAGTTGTTTCTTTGACATACGGATCTAAAAAAAAACCTCTTATACACATTCGTCATAATTTTGCTAATTTGGTTTCCCCAATCTATATGCAGATTAAAATCACCCATGATTACTATAGCATTCTTGTTATATGCAAATCTAGTTTCCTGTTTAATGCCATCCCCTAATATTTGGAAGTCTATAAACAACTCCCACTCATGTTTTCCACCCCTTCTTGATTCTTCGTTCCAGTCAGGCTGATTTAACATCTAGATTTTCTATGCCAATATCCTTTCTCGCTATTGCTCTTATTTTATTTTTAAATAACAATGTCACCCCACCTCCTTTTCCTTTTTGCCTGTCCTTCCTAAATATTAAGTACCCTTGGAAATTCAGTTCCCAGTCTTGGTTACCTAGCAGCCATGTCTCTGTAATCGTAGTAAGAGTTTTAACAACACCAGGTTAAAGTCCAACAGATTTATTTGGTAGCAAATGCCATTAGCTTTCGGAGCGCTGCCCCTTAGTCAGATGGAGTGGATATCTGCTCTCAAACAGGGCATACAGAGACACAAAATCAAGTTACAGAATACTGATTAGAATGCGAATCTCTACAGCCAACAGGTCTTAAAGATACAGACAATGTGAGTGGAGGGAGCATTAAGCACAGGTGCTGGTGCCTGACATACATGCAGATATTCAAGACCCAGTGTTACTCAAGACTACACGTGATCAGGGAACTGATTGGCCACATCTGCAGGATTTGGCGGCACAAGGATTTGGAGAGTGAGTGGTGGTGTCTCTTGAGCTGGCAGTGAGTGAGATCCTTGTGGATGTGTGATGGGTATGTGAATTGTTAGTGATGAGAAGAGTTACTTACCCAGGCAGAATGGAGATCATTCTTTCTCTTATTGCACTGGATGACTCTTCTGCGGGGTGTTTGGGCTGACCACTCTGCCACCACCCCCCATGCTGGGTTGAGTGACCTTGCTGGCAGGTTTTCTTTCTGTGCACGGGGAGAGGACATGACGTCAGGCCTTCATGCAGGAGTCTTTCCAGGAAGGCGTCTGAAAGCTTGGGGCTGGATTTCTTGGCAACCATCACTTCCCGGCAACCTACAAAGTGTTGGACAATGTGTGCTGAGGTGGCCTTTTAGTGTGGTGTCCCCTGATTCTAGCTCTGAGGTGATGGCAGGACAGGCAAATCAGAGGCTGCCCCATAACGATAAGGCGTGGAACCCATAGTTGAAAGTAAGTGCCACATTTTACGCTGGGAAAAGTTGCAATTGCCATTGGTGGGCTCAGCGCTGCTTTTCCTGCCGACCATCGGCCTTTACAGACTTCCGGGAAAATTTTGCCCATAGTTTCTTGTACTATGGCCCTATTTGCTGCTTGCTCTAGTTTCTTCTACCATCTAATTTTGATTTCAATTGTTTCCCTGTCCTACGTCTTCCCTCTCAGGTTTCCAGCACCTTGCCACTCTAGTTTAAACAATCCCTAGCAAATATTCCTGCAAGGATATTGGTCCTGCTCGGGTGCAATCCACCTAGTTTGTACAGGTCCCACCTTTACTGGAATTGATCAGAATGCTTCAGTAATCCTAATCCCTCCCTGCTACACCATCTCTCCAGCCATACATTCATCTGATGTATTCTTTTATTCCTACTCTTGCTAGCATGTAGCATTGGGAGTAATCCTGAGATTACTACTTTTAAGATCCAGCTTTTTAATTTATTTCCTGGCTCCCTATATTCTCATTTTAGAACCTCATCCCTCTTATTATCTATATCGTTGGTACCAATATGGATCACAACCTCTGGCTGATCACACCTTCAGGATATCCTGCAGTCCCTCAGTGACTTCATTGACCCTGGCACCAGGGTGGCAACATTCCATCTTGATGTCATGTCTGTGGCCGTAGAAATGTCCATATGTTCCCCTTATACTAGAATCCCTAGCACTATTGATCTCCACTCTTTTTTTCCTCTTCATAAATTTCAGGAAGACATAATATACAAGTTAGAAACTTATATACACCGCATGGACTACAGCAGTTCAAGAAGCCGCTCACTACCAATTTCTCAACACCTCTACCAATTAGAGATGTGCAATAAATGCTGGTTTTTCCAGTGATACCCATGTTGCAAAAATGAATAAAAAAGCTTGAATACATAATAGTTCTGTGATATTTCTGGAGTGAACCACATAAAAAGGTGCTATTCACAACTCCTAGACACTTGACTTAATTAACACATTAAGTGGTAGAAATTCATTTGGTCTGTTTGAATTTTACTCGCATTAGGTCAACATTATTTTTTTCTTCTATGTATGTGGTACCCACTCATACATCCAAATATCTAAAGTTTTTTTAAAGTCGCCATTCCTCTTTGCAAACTGTTTCTTTTTTTTGCTGTTTTAGAATGTAATATTATTATTGTCCAAAAGAGCTAGTGACATTTTGTTACACACTGCCAAATTTGTTGTTCAGCGTTCTTCTCCTCCTACTCATTTGAGTAAGAGAGGCTAGGTAATAATGAGCCCAATCATTAAAATCATTGGAATCTTGTTAGGGTCCTGGATCTGAACCCCAAGGTATATTATGAAGCCAGACTAGACCAACAATTTTTCTATTTTGGCATAAATGTGAGGATAGGATGCTTTGCTCCAGGAGTAATTCCACTGACCAAATTAGGGATCTTTTAGAGTAAAATAAACTTTATTTAATAACACAGCTTCAATACCACTCTAACAAATGAAGCAGTTTAACTATTAACAGTTGAACAATATTTAAAAAAGGAAACCACTCTAATTTCTAACTTTTCATTGTTTCAGTTCCAAATGAACAATATTCTTCTTTCAGACTTAAAACAACACTTTAAATACAGTTTTTTAAAAACGCAAATATACTTGCGATAATGTGTAGTCTTGAAGCTTTTAGAGAGATTTTTTGGTGAGAGAGCAGCTTATAGAAAACCTCTGTCTTCAAACAAATCCCAGCCAGAACTGAAAAGCTGTTTCTCTGCTACAGACCTAGCTCCTCCCAGTAACCACATAATCACATGACCCTGCATACATAAATCCACATTCTATTCCTTTAACTAAAAACTCCAGGGGACCTTTTTTGTAAACAAAAATCCATTAAAAGAACAACTTAAATAAAGCTTTATCTTATTGAATAAAGCTTGAAGAGCATCTTCTAACCCAGACTCCAGTTCCTGTTAGGGAAGTCATCACTGCTCAGATTAAAATTGGAAATCAGGCCCCAGTGATGCAATTGAAACTTATTCTGCATATGCAAAAATGACCCCATCTGCTTCAGACAAGTGTGCTTTCCACCCGCAATTTAGAATTACAGGCCACAAGAAGGGGACAGAAAATACGGTGGGTCCATTTCAGCTGGCCCCTTCTTCTGAGCTTTTGTCATTTAGTGTGAGGAGTTGAAATCAAATGCATGATTCACCTTTTCTCTCAGGAATATCAGTCTTCTAGTTATTTCTTAGATATTTGACGTTTTAAAGCGATTTTGGGTGGAATTTTCCAGCCGCGTTCGCCCCAATGCCAGAAAATCCCACCCGAGGTCAATGGACCTTTGCATATTAAAAATGATAGTAAAAGTTTTTATAAATATATAAAAAGGAATAGAGTGGCTAGAGTGAATGTTGGACCCTTGGAGGACGAGAGGGGGGAGTTAATAGTGGGAAATGAGGATATGGCTGAGTCTTTAAATAAGTTTTTTGTGTCGGTCTTCACGGTGGAGGACACAAATAGTTTGCCAAATATTAACGATAGAGAGTTGGCAGCAGGAGAAATACTTAATACAATTAATGTTACCAGAGAGGCAGTGCTGGGTAGACTAATGGGACTGAAGGTGGACAAGTCCCCGGGTCCGGATGGAATGCATCCCAGGGTATTGAAAGAAATGTCAGAGGTAATAGTGGATGCGTTAGTGATTATTTATCAAAACTCGTTGCATTCTGGGGTAGTGCCGGTTAATTGGAAAACGGCTAATGTTACGCCGCTGTTTAAAAAAGGAAGGAGACAAAAGGCGGGTAACTATAGGCCGGTCAGCTTAACGTCTGTAGTAGGGAAAATGCTGGAATCCATTATTAAAGAGGAGATAGCAGGGCATCTGGATAGAAATGGTTCGATCAATCAGACGCAGCATGGATTCATGAGGGGAAAGTCGTGCTTGACGAACATGTTGGATTTTTATGAAGATGTGACTAGGGCGGTTGATGGAGGAGAACCGGTGGATGCGGTGTTTTTGGATTTCCAAAAGGCGTTTGATAAGGTGCCCCATAAAAGGCTGCTGAAGAAGATTAGGGCACACGGAGTTGGGGGTAGTGTGTTAAAGTGGATTGGGGACTGGCTATCCGACAGGAAGCAAAGAGTCGGAATAAATGGGTGTTTTTCCGGTTGGAGGAAGGTAACTAGTGGCGTGCCGCAGGGATCGGTACTCGGGCCGCAACTATTTACCATTTATATAGATGATCTGGAGGAGGGGACGGAGTGTAGGGTAACGAAGTTTGCAAACGACACAAAGATAAGTGGAAAAGTGAATCGTGTGGAGGGCGGAGAAGATCTGCAGAGAGATTTGGACAGGCTGAGTGAGTGGGCGAGGATATGGCAAATGGAGTATAACGTTGATAAATGCGAGGTTATACACTTTGGAGGAAATAATAACAAATGGGATTACTATCTAAATGGAAACAAATTAAAACATACTACCGTGCAACGGGACCTGGGGGTCCTTGTGCATGAGACGCAAAAGCCCAGTCTGCAGGTACAACAGGTGATCAAGAAGGCAAATGGGATGTTGGCCTATATCGCGAGGGGGATAGAATATAAAAGCAGGGATGTCTTGATGCACCTGTACAGGGCATTGGTGAGGCCGCAGCTGGAATACTGTGTGCAGTATTGGTCCCCTTATATGAGGAAGGATATATTGACATTGGAGGGAGTGCAGAGAAGGTTCACCAGGTTGATACCGGAGATGAGGGGTTTGGATTATGAGGAGAGGCTGAGGAGATTGGGTTTGTACTCGTTGGAGTTTAGAAGGATGAGGGGGGATCTTATGGAGACTTATAAGATAATGCGGGGGCTGGATAGGGTGGAGGCGGAGAGATTCTTTCCACTTAGTAAGGAAGTTAAAACTAGAGGACACAGCCTCAAAATAAAGGGGGGTCGGTTTAAGACAGAGTTGAGGAGGAACTTCTTCTCCCAGAGGGTGGTGAATCTCTGGAATTCTCTGCCCATTGAGGTGGTGGAGGCTACCTCGCTGAATATGTTTAAAGCGCGGATGGATGGATTCCTGATCGGTAAGGGAATTAAGGGTTATGGGGATCAGGCGGGTTAGTGGTACTGATCCACGTCAGATCAGCCACGATCTTATTGAATGGCGGGGCAGGCTCGAGGGGCTAGATGGCCTACTCCTGCTCCTATTTCTTATGTTCTTATGTTCATAGTTGTGTCCCATCCACTACGATTCCCGTGACAGATGGGATGGAAAAATTCCACCCTTTGTCAATGACTAAGTTTCAAAATAACAATCTCAAGATCAAAACATAGAATGTTGCAGTCATTCTCAGGTTGGTGTCCTCGGAACTCATCTTTTCATTCTGTTATTAAAAACTCTGAAAATCAGAGAGAGGAGCGTATTGAGGTTTACAACTAGTATTCATCTGAGATACAGTAACAAGAAGAAGAAAGCAGAAATTTGGAAAATTTCAAGCAAAATTAAGCAAGTGGGCAAAGTGTTAGCAAATGCATTTTAGTGTAACACAGTGCTACGTGGTATGCTTTAAACTTAATAATTGCAAATGAGAATATACTTTAAAAGGCATATCAAGGAACAAAGAGGCAGGTTATATTTTTGGTCATTCACTGTTAAAGGAAAGGACTATGGACAACAATGAGCTTATAAAATACCAAAATAAAATCACAATGCTCCAGAGTTTCCAAACTTCATCTAAAAGAATAGAGGCCAGATTTTCATGGAGTCTTCTGGTGAATGGGACCCTGATGCTGAAGTCACATTCATATTTCCAACAGATCCAACTTTTTGCTGGTAGTGGATATGGGGGTTATTCACACAGGAGGGAAATGCAAAATCAGCAGGGTCATTTGAACTCACTGCTAAGTGAAATGAGACCATTTTCGCTGGTCCATGGCCTTAACCCTTAGTGTGTGCAGCCTTTGAAGCTGTCACCAGACCATCCTTTTACAGTGCCTCTGCATTTTCTGTGATTCAATCTAATTCTATATTTTTAACTCAGTTGCTTCTCCCAGTCCTTTTTATCCCATATTTTCACTTTTGATACTATACCTTGCTGCCCAAATCCCTGTTGAATTAGTTTAAATCTTTCCCCACAGCATTAGTTAACCTGGCCACAACGTTTATTGTTATGGCTCTGTTCATATGTTGTTCCTATGTTTAAGAAGGGTAGCAAGAATAATCCAGGTAATTACAGGCCGGTGAGCCTTACATCAGTGGTAGGGAAATTATTGGAGAGGATTCTTCGAGACAAGATTTATTCCCACTTGGAAATAAGTGGATGTAATAGTGAGAGGCAACATGGTTTTGAAGGGAAGGTCGTGTCTCACAAACTTGATCGAGTTTTTCGAGGAAGTGACAAAGATGATTGAGGGTAGGGCAGTGGATGTTGTCTACATGGACTTCAGTAAGGCCTTTGACAAGGTCCCTCATAGCAGATTGGTGCAGAAGGTGAAGTTGCATGGGATCAGAGGTGAGCTGGCAATGTGGATGCAAAACTGGCTCGGTCAAAGAAGACAGAGGGTAGCAGTGGAAGGGTGCATTTCTGAATGGAGGGCCGTAACAAGTGACGTTCCTCAGGAATCAGTGCTGGGACCTTTGCTGTTTGTAATATAAATGATTTGGAGGAAAATGTAACTGGTTTGATTAGTAAGTTTGCGGATGACACAAAGGTTGGTGGATTTGCGGATAGCGATGAGGACCATCAGAGGATACAGATCATAGAACATAGAAAGCCACAGCACAAACAGGCCCTTCGGCCCACAAGTTGCGCTGATCATATCCCTACCTCTAGGCCTATCTATAGCCCTCAATCCCATTAAATCCCATGTACTCATCCAGAAGTCTCTTAAAAGACCCCAACGAGTTTGCCTCCACCACCACCGACGTCAGCCGATTCCACTCACCCACCACCCTCTGAGTGAAAAACTTACCCCTGACATCTCCTCTGTACCTACCCCCCAGCACCTTAAACCTGTGTCCTCTCGTAGCAACCATTTCAGCCCTTGGAAATAGCCTCTGAGAGTCTACCCTATCCAGACCTCTCAACATCTTGTAAACCTCTATCAGGTCACCTCTCATCCTTCGTCTCTCCAGGGAGAAGAGACCAAGCTCCCTCAACCTATCCTCATAAGGCATGCCCCCCAATCCAGGCAACATCCTTGTAAATCTCCTCTGCACCCTTTCAATGGCTTCAACATCTTTCCTGTAATGAGGTGACCAGAACTGCGCGCAGTACTCCAAGTGGGGTCTAACCAGGGTCCTATAAAGCTGCAGCATTATCTCCCGACTCCTAAACTCAATCCCTCGATTAATGAAGGCTAGTACGCCGTACGCCTTCTTGACCGCATCCTCCACCTGCGAGGCCGATTTAAGAGTCCTATGGACCCGGACCCCAAGGTCCTTCTGATCCTCTACACTGCTAAGAATGGTACCCTTCATATTATACTGCTGCTTCATCCCATTGGATCTGCCAAAATGGATCACTACACACTTATCCGGGTTGAAGTCCATCTGCCACTTCTCCGCCCAGTCTTGCATTCTATCTATGTCTCGCTGCAACTTCTGACATCCCTCCAAACTATCCACAACACCACCTACCTTGGTGTCGTCAGCAAACTTACCAACCCATCCCTCCACTTCCTCATCCAGGTCATTTATGAAAATGACAAACAGATCAGTTGGAGATTTGGGCAGAGAGAAGGCAGATGGAGTTTAATCCGGACAAATGCATTGTGAGATAATGCATTTTGGAAGGACTAATACAGATAGGAAATATACAGTAAATGGCAGGACCGTTAAGAGTATTGATAGGCAAAGGGATCTGGGTGTATAGGTACACAGGTCACTGAAAGTGGCAATGCAGGTGGAGAAGGTAGTCAAGAAGGCATATGGCATGCTTGCCTTCATTGGCTGGGGTATTGAGTTTAAAAATTGGCAAATCATGTTGCAGCTTTATAGAACCTTAGTTAGGCCGCACTTGGAATATAGTGTTCAGTTCTGGTTGCCACACTCCCAGAAGGATGTTGAGGTTTTGAAGAGGGTCCAGAAAAGATTTACCAGGATGTTGCCTGGTATGGAGGTACAGACAATGCAAGTGGAGAGAGGGTTAAGCACAGGTTAAAGAGATGTGTATTGTCTCCAGCCAGGACAGTTAGTGAGATTTTGCAAGCCCAGGCAAGTCGTGGGGGTTACAGATAGTGTGACATGAACCCAAGATCCCGGTTGAGGCCGTCCTCATGTGTGTGGAACCTGGCTATCAGTTTCTGCTCAGTGATTCTGCGTTGTCGTGTGTCGTGAAGGCCACCTTGGAGAACGCTTACCCGAAGATCAGAGGCTGAATGCCCATGACTGCTGAAGTGTTCCCCAACAGGAAAAGAACACTCCTTCCTGATGATTGTCTCGCGGTGTTCATTCATCTGTTGTCGTAGCGTCTGCATGGTCTCTCCAATGTACCATGCCTCGGGACATCCTTTCCTGCAGCGTATCAGGTAGACAACGTTGGCCGAGTTGCAAGAGTAGGTACCGTGTACCTGGTAGATGGTGTCCTCACGTGAGATGATGGTATCCGTGTCGATGGTCCGGCACGTCTTGCAGAGGTTGCTGCACATTGTCTGTACCTTTAAGACTTGATTACCTGTAAAGACTGGCATTCCAACCATTATTTTGTAAATTGAATGTGTGTCTTTATATGCCCTGTTTGTGAACAGAACTCCCACTCACCTGATGAAGGAGCAGCGCTCTGAAAGCTTGTAGCTTGCGCTACCAAATAAACCTGTTGGACTTTAACCTGGTGTTGTGAGACTTCTTACTGTGCTTACCCCAGTCCAATGCTGGCATCTCCATTTCATAATTCATAGAGTCACAGAAAGAGACCCTTCAGCCCATCACGTCTGTATCGGCCATCCAGCATCCATTTATTCTAATCCCATTTTTCAGTACTTGAAATTCCATAGCATAAAAGGCTACAGATCAAGTGCTCATCGAAAAGCTTCTTAAATGTTGTGAGGGTTCCCACCTCTACCACCCTTTCAGGCAGCGAGTTCCAGATTCCCACCACCCCCTGGGTGAAAGATTTTCCCCAAATCCCCTTTAAGTCTCCTACCCCTCATCTTAAATCTATGCCCCCTAGTTACTGAGCCCCCTACTAAGGGGAAAAAGTTTCTTCCAACTATCTAGGTCCCTCATAATTTTGTACACTTCAATCAGGTCCCCCCTCGGCCTTCTCTGTTCTAAGGAAAGCAACTCCAGCCTATCCAGCTTCTCTTCGTAGCTGAAATACTCTAGCCCAGGCAACGTCCTGGTGAGTCTCGTCTGCCCCCTTTTCTCGAGCAATCTCATCCTTCCTATAGTGTAGTGCACACAGTACTCTTGCTGTGGCCTTTCGAACATTTTATACTGCTCCATCATTACCTCCCTGCTTTTATATTCTATGTCTTGGCTAATAAAGGCAAATATTCCATATACCTTCCTAACCACCTACCTACCTGTCCTGCTGCCTTCAGGGATCTTTGGTCATGCATTCCAAGGTCTTTCTGGTCCTCTGTACTTCCTAGCATTCTACCATTCATTGTGTATTTCCTTGCCTTGTTAATCCTCCCTAAATGCATCACCTCACACTTTTCAGGGTTAAATTTCATTTGCCACTGTTCTGACCAGTCTGTCCATATAATCCTGTAATCTAAGGTTTTCCTCCTTGCTATTTTACCACATCACCAATTTTCATGTTTTTAAGTTCCACCCATATGACCTCAATTGAGGAGCTTGCTAAGATATTATCCCCTTCACTGCAATAATTGAATCCTTGATCAATATTGCGACAACACCTCCACTCTTACACAGCCCCCACCCCATCTCGCCTGAAGATTCTGTACCCTGGAATATGGAGTTGCCAGTCCTGTCCCTCGCTCAACTATGCCTCTGTGATAGCAATAATATTATACTCTCATGTGTTAAACAAACCCTCACTTCACTTGCCTCACCCATGTGACTCCTTGCATTAAAACAAATGCCACCCATCCTTGCCATATTCCTTTGTGACTTAACATGTCTATCTTAGCTCTGCCTTCCAGACTGATGTGGTTTTTCTTCCATTTTTGGCTGTGCATCACCCCCTACTGTACTTCCACTCTGTAGCCCATCCCCCTGCCAAATTAGTTTAAACCCCCTACCCCGAACAGCACTAGCAAACCTCCTCACAAGGATGTTGGTCCCGTTCCAGTTCGGGTGCAACCCACCTTCCCCAGAAACAGGCCTAATGATCCAGGAAACTAAAGCCCTCCCTCCTGCACCATTTCTTCAGCCATGCTTTCATTTGCTCTATCCTCCTTTTCCTATACTCACCAACATTTGGCACCACGGGTAATCTCAATATTTCAGCCTTTGAGGTCCTTCTTTTCATTCTCCTACCTAGCTTCCTAAATTTTTGTTGCAGCACCTCATTCCTCTTTCTACCTATGTCATTGGTACCAATGTGAACCACCACCTCTGACTGTTCACCTTCCCCATTCAGAATGCCATGCAGCTGTTCGGTGACATTCCTTGACCCTGGCACCAGGGAGGCAACACACCATCCTGGAGTAATGTCCGAGGCTGCAGAAATGCCGGTCTGCACCCTTCACTTATGAGTCTCCTACCACTGTTGTTCTTCCTCTTTTACGCCTCCCGATTTGTACAACTGAGCCACCCACAGAGTGCCATGAACTTGACTCGGGCTGCACTCTTCAGAGGACCCATCACTCTCACCGTTTCCAAAATAGAAAAATGGTTCTTGAGTGAGATGCACTCTGGGGCTTTCTTGACTACCTGCCTGCCCCCCTCTTCTGACTGGCGTGAATATGGAACCAGTGTCCCTCTGACTACATTTCCTTAAGCTTCAGGGTGACCATGTCTAAAAACATGTTGTCCACAAACCCCTCAGCCTCGCAAATGCACTACTGTGCCTCCAGCTGATGCTCACATTCCAAACTCCAAGGCTCTCAAGCTGGTCAAACCGGTGGCACTTCCTACTCTTCTCGATGACCACTCACTTGAGTTCTAAAATCTGTCTTGGAACCTGTGATACAGGAAATATCCAGCCTTCTAGTTACTCTGGAATTTAAGCTGGTAAACCCTCAACTTGAGTTTGAGCAGCTGGAGGCACTTCCTGCACACATGGGCTTCAAGGCACATGAAATAGCCTGAATTCCCACGTGGCACAGGAATTACGGGCTTTCAGACTCAGCTACCCCTCAATCTATTAAAAACTTTTTTTAAAAAGCTCCTTAGATATAAGGTGTTTATTTATATGATTGTTGTAAATTAGATATAACTTATTTTAATGTATTAAACTATGCTATTATTTTTCTATTTGCTTCAAGAAGCAAACTAACCAAAGATTAAGAGTTAAAAATTTGGCTCCATAATGCCACTGGAGATAGTGCTACAGAAGCTGAAGGCCCTCAAAGTTGTATGTGCAGTGCTTCCAACTGCTTCTGTTATGGCCTGTGCAGTGTCCATGCTGAGAAGGGTACTCATGACATGCCTGCGTCAGCAGCTTTCCAACTGATGGGATTGTGAGTACAATTGTTTCGCTAATTTGATGTAGGTCTTTGAAAATTGAATCATGCAACACATCCACCACAGCTGGATAAGTGTTCATCCACAAGAGGGACACTCCATTCGTGCCATTTTAAAGGTGCTGCCATTCAACAGGGAGGTAAGGTGATTTTGAATTAACTTCTACTATTCCAAAGTTGGTGGTGGCATTTCTGGAGGTATTGTGGCAAGTTATTGGATTTGACAAGGACCATTGCTACATTCCACAGGCAGGGAAGAAGATTTGGTGACTTCTCCGTGCAAAAGCTGTAACTTGTAAGATGGCTGTTGTTGCAGTCTCTGGGTCTGCAACTTGCCAGGGAGACGGAGCAGAGGCTGCAGAGAAGGAAGTTCAACATGGAGGGATGAGGGAGGGTGGTGTCATCCAGAATGACTTCACTCCAGGCTGCCTGTGAGCACCTACTCAGACACTGGTTCCATATTCATGCCATTTCTCCACTCTACCTCACCTTCCCATTCATCTTCAATATCCCATCACTATTCTTTTGGCCAAAATCTTGCAATAAATGCCAACAACAAAAACCTTACTCAAGTATCCTTATCAAACAACACATCAAATGATGCAAGCAAAAATCAACTATTCACCCTTCTGCATTCCTTTAGTATCTGTTTTGCCTGCCTTAGTGCTCCTACACGGTGCTACCCTGGTGGCTGCCACATGAACAGCAGAAGCTTGCTGACTTTTATCTGTATAGACTGCAGACGGCTGTGCAGGATGATCTTGAGCAGCTCTGGTCCATGGAGACTCTGCTTTGGACTGCACTTTCTTGCCAAGGATGGCATAATCTCATTGACTGGGTACTGGTACAATGGCAGCAGTGGAAGCAAAAATGCAGTCATCCTGAGAGTGGACCGCAGATTTCTACTCCACAATGCCACTGGCACTCACCTGGGGCGGCACCTCAGCATTGTTAGTAATCTGTTTGAGGGCTGATTGCTGGCCTACTGTGTTAACCAAGACCCCCTGCTCCAGTTAATTTATAGACACAATAACTTTATCTTTAAATCAAATCAGGTCTTTATTCGGAAAATGTAAAAAAAACTTAAGTAATTATGATTGCTACAAGACTGACTCTCTTACACTGCATCACAAGTCAATGCTTCTATTCCACAATAAATCTACTATAATAAGTTTACAGGTGTAGATTTTAACTACTTATACTTACCTAATGGATTTGTAGGAGTGTCTCTACCCACTCATGCTGGATAGGCATGGAGAGGGATCAGACTTCATCAAGCTTGAGGTTCCTTTCTTCTTGCTTCTGTTCTTCTAATTCTGTTCTCCAAAACTGCAAAATAACTATCCTTTGAGCTGGCTGAAAAACATGTATTCCTACACGTAAGCACTGACCATAAGCATATCATTCAAATTGGTTTATTGCAGTTGCCTGACTTTAGGGCAGTATCCTCAGCCTTTTTGACACCATTCATATCTGGTTCCTGTCCATTTGAATGATTAGAATGGGCTTATTATCAGGAAAATCCTGCTGATTTGCTGTGTCAAACTTCTCCTTGAAAACAACCATTATCCAGTATGCTACTTTCTAAAGTTTCCACATTATGAATACCTGAACTGATGACTGGGAGTGTCAGATCAAGTGAGGTTGTTTCCTTATCAGTGTTGTAGTATTGCTCTTACCCTTCCTCCTGTGGATACTATGGCTGGGCAGGTGACAGTTTTTGTGTGACTGAAAGCTGGAAAATAAAACGGGAAACGTTGGAATGGGCTTCTAAGTAAGTAGTTAATAGTCAAGCTATTAGTAGCTTACACATCATGCTTTATAACAGGAAGATGAGAAGAGAATTGAGAAGGGGAATAAGTTAGGAGCGTACTGTCATTCTTAACGATGAGATGTCATGGGCTTCTTTGCAGCTGGCTCCAAGATGTGGAGAACTATTTGCTCTGTCGGACTTGGGAGGTGCAAGCATTCTCACCGGTGTGGGAGTTCCCAGGCGTGACCTATCATTTCATCAAGCAGATGACTAATGCGATATTCAACAGGGCTGATGACTCTATGCATGTCCAAACTAAACTGGACAGTCAGGTGGAGAGGTTTATTAGCTGCGGAGCCATTGCTGGATTCTCCCAGGTGCTATCAACTGCATGCATGTGGCCATCAAGGCTCCCACAACGAGCCAACAATCATCATTAACAAGAAAAATTCCATTCCATCATTATGCATCTGGTCTTCAGCTATCAAAAATGGCTCCTTGAGTTGTGTGCACAGTTCCCAAGGAACAGTCATGGCACACACTCAGGCAGATCCAGGTACCAGAGCTGTTCCAGCCACCTCTGTACCTTCAGGGGTGGGTTTACAGGGGCAAGGGCTACCTATTGAAGACACAACTAGCCTGTGAGGAACCCATGCACCACAATAAAGGAGATATATAATACCAGCAATGGGTATAGCTGGGCAACTACCAGGCAGGTCTTTGGGATGCTGAAGATGAGATTCAGGTGCTTAGACTGATCCAGTGGAGCCCTTCAGTAATCTCCAGCAAAGTAGTGTTCTGCACAACCTAGCACATAATTGCTCGTCATTCCTCATCCGATGAAGAGGACGTGGAGGAAGCTGCTGATCTGATGGCATGGGAATAGGAACCCCTTGCACAAGAGGCAAGGGGAAATGAGAGAGACACACAAAGGACATTTGGGACGATCTCACATACCTGATGTCATTTCACAATCAATGTAATAAACACTGGCTCTTAGGTAGACCTGCTGTCATCTCCAGCACCTTGCACTCCATCACCCATTGCCTAGTCTCACAGTACCGAGGAGCTGACCAGATGCAGTCTAATCTAATACTGCCTGGGCTTGCAAAATCTCACTAACTGTCCTGGCTGGAGCAAATACACATTTCTTTAACCTGTGCTTGGCCCTCTCTCCACTCACATTGTCTGTACCTTTAAGACTTGATTACCTGTAAAGACTCGCATTCCAACCATTATCTTGAAAATTGAGTTTGTCTTTATATGCCCTGTTTGTGAACACAAGTCCTCACTCACCTGATGAAGGAGCTTGAGACTCCGAAAGCTAGTGCTGCCAAATAAACCTGTTGGACTTTAAAAAACCTGGTGTTGTGAGACTTCTTACTAATCTAATACTAGCAGCCTATGATGAAGCAAGGTCGCAGATAACATGTAAAAAGGCAACAAGAATGCAAAGGATGACCTACATTTGTTGAGTG
Organism: Mustelus asterias; assembly: GCF_964213995.1. Classification (NCBI taxonomy): domain Eukaryota; kingdom Metazoa; phylum Chordata; class Chondrichthyes; order Carcharhiniformes; family Triakidae; genus Mustelus; species Mustelus asterias. The sequence continues at coordinate 44,479,680 of NC_135803.1, forward strand.
GCACAATATAATAAAGCCTCAACATATTCAAAATCTAAACACACATGAATCTTAAGTGCATCTGGATGCTCTTCTTAACTTGCTTATATATGTTCTTACAAGGTGCTAGCCCTGTCCTTGCAACTGGTGTAGAGGCAAGCTGCTAATCAGACTGCCCCATAGCTTGGGATTACTTTGGCAGCTGTCCTCTGCCCAACTGAAGCCTGGAGGGCTCTGGCATGCTGAGGGGCTTCTGCACAGGTGTGGGACCCTACGCTGCCATCACATCAGCTGGAGATGCTGGGGTCATTGACTGAGAAACTGAGGAACTGCTGTCCACATCCTGAGGAATCCCCTGAAACAGAATACAACCACTCATCCTCCCTTACAAGGCAGACTTGTACCTGTCCTTCTGACCTTAGAAGAATGATGACCTGATGGAGACGCCAGGCACCTTGTCCACCTCTTACCTTGCCACTCTTCATTTACCTCACGGACAAGGCAGTCATACAAAGATCTATGTGCTTCTTCCTCCTAAGAGGTGGACAGCAGACCCCAATCCTTCCAGCTCTGCAGACTTCAGGATTATTGAGACTTGCATGAGAAAACACAAACATTTAGGGTTTAAGGGCTTACCATCTCCTCATCCCCTCACTGCAACCATGTTTGATGTGGGCCTCCAGGTGTCCAGTGGTGGACACATGAGCACTGTGCCTCATGAGGGGCCCGGAAGCACCCTTGTACGTCTGAAATTGTTTACTCACTCTCCTGTGATCACACTCCTGTTTTGCCATCAGCAATCATTCGCTGCTCTGAGCTCCAGCTCGTTCCAGGTCCTCCTCCTCTGCCAGGGTCAGGCTATGCGGGTCAGGGAGGCCTGTATAGTTCTTCGCCTCTATTGTCGTGTGCCCACTTCTCCTGCAAGGAGGAACACTGTTTGTTTCCCCAGAGAGACAAACACAATACCAGTGCTGGTGGCAGCCCTTTGGTCCATGTTGGAGGCTCACAATGCCTCCTGCCATGCATCTGACAGGATCTGCTTCTGCCTGACACCCTTGCCACAAACTGGATGGTCATTGCCTCCACAGTTAGTGTACCCTCTTGCATTGTCGCATGCAAGCCCCGAAGAGGAAATTGGTACAAAGAGCTCACCTCGGTGAAGTGGTGGTTATTGATCCATGTGTGGTACTGCATCCATGTTCTCTGGGTGACCTCATGGCTGCTCGCCTGCTCCGCAATTTCTATCCAGGCTTGCTTGATCACGTGGAACAGTTGCTTCTTCCTCTCGCTTGGGAGGAGGACCTCCCACCTTGCCTTTGCAGTTTGAAGGAGAATCTGCAGGGAGGCATCAGTAAACCACCAGTCTACCCAGCGTCTTTCCTCTACCATGGTTGTATGGTAGCTTCTGTGAAGCTCCTTTGAGGTCATCAGCACAGTAGTCAGTAGGAAAGGTCTTCTGCATAGTAGTCAGCAGAAGGGGTCTTCTGTCCAGTAGTCAGCAGGAGAGATTTTCTGCATAGTAAATCAGACAATTCTTGTAACTAAAGCAGCAGTGTATGCAATGTTGGCAGCCCTTCAAATATGGCACCACCACCTGCTGTTCACTCAGTTGACACTGTCACAATTGCCTCATTTCCTGCCAGCAGTTTTTAATTGGACTGGTCAAATCCCTCTAATGAGTTAATTGGCCAGCCATTACAATCATGTTTATGACTTTAGAGTGGAAGAGAAATCCACCTCTAGTGCCACTGCCAGACCTATGGTCTGCATACAAAATTCAGCCCAGGACCTCTCTCTTCCTGTTGTCTTCAGCACTAAGGCCTCCAGTACCCACATTGATGAATCTATGAACCCTCTTTCCTGTTGCTTCATTTGTACAACTTCCACTTGTTGCCAATGTCAGGAAAACAGTCAACAGCAGTTTCCTTCTGATGAGTGCAGTTTTCCTTTAAGAGGGACAGGCTGCATTTAAGAAAGGCAGGATAGCTGCACCATATGCTAATAGTGCATGCTTCTGAGCTTCCTACTGAATGTTCAACCAGCCAACAGCGTGGGTACTGAATGGCCTAGTGCTACAATCATTTAAATGAAGAGACAGCACAAAGTTTGCAGACTCAACAAGACTGGGCTTGTGCCAGAAAGTGGGCCTAATGACATTTTTAGTCCTAATTATTTGCTCAAGCTTAACAAGAATTACTGGGGCAATTAAACAGAAAGGATCTAACTACTAGATATTTTGACACTTAACCTAGATGGTTATTCAGATTCTGAAGTATCAATACTTACTTTGAATCAGGTTTGAGAATTATTTTTCTTCTCACCACAAAATTGCTACTGCTGCCAGATTCTCAGATTCCATTCCATTTGTGATCCATTCCAAGTGTGATTCTCTGAGATTTGCTTTCAACTTTTATGTCCATGTACAGAACTGTTCAGAACACAAATTATTTACATTCAGGAGAGGGAGAAAGAAAATCAATATTGCCAAAGCTTGATTGAAGACTTAAGTACTTACCAATTTGTTGAACTTTGCATGTAATTTAATACTGGACCCTATGCCATATGCTAAAGCTAAACTGGGCATCTACTACATGGTGTGAACTTAAATTCCATTGTTTCTAAAATATTTAGGATATGTCATGGTATTTCTGATGGTGAGCCAGGGCTATACTTAGTGCAAATGTTAATCTTGGTGATTGTCAGCTTTCATCTTTGGAAAACAGCTGATTAATTGATGAACAGTATGTCATGATTAGATAGGTTGATGGCCAATGGTTTCCATGTCTATGATTTAATTGGCTGAATAGCTTGTTGTGCAGTTTCAGGACTTATACCAATTACAATTCAGTGCATACATTTCCCTGAATAATATGCATGTATGCTGATTGTGCCAGTTAATTGAATGTTCTATATTAACTAAATAGTCATACTGTTAATAATAGTTATTGGTAAACCTGGTAAACTTTTCAAAAATTATTTGTAATTATTACTAGTTTGGGGTCTGCATTGAATATTATTTTGACAACAACAAGGCTTATCACCCTGTAAGTAATCTGATTGTCTAATGTTCAGACCTATGCCTAATATCTAATTATATAATTGTTTGCCCAAAGATGTAACAATAGGATCCTGTTGTGATCTGAGGTTGTTACTCTTGTCTTTTTCACATGCAATTTTCTATTCTTTCAGCAGGTGGATAAAAAGACTGGTTAATAAAGTTAGGTCAGATATGAATTATTAACAGCTTTACTCTACAAGCAGCAAATCAGCATACAGAGTAACAGTTGTAAACAAATCTAACTTCTCTTAATTTTTGATTCTTTCCTTGTAAAATAATAAACCACATCCCATGTCCTTTTTATGAAATGCCATTCTAAATTTTAACATTACAGGTTAACCTAACCTGTCAAGTGGACAAGTGATGGAATTGGATCAACCACCCTTTTACAGTCCTATTTGAATTTACTTTGATTTCAATGGAAACTAAAATCAGGTGGAGACAATCCCTATATTTCTGTTAAATGAATTAGGTTAAAATTACCACCTGCCTTTTTCATCTAGACATTTTATATGTGCAAAAATAAACTTTCTGCATCTTAGCTTCCAGGTTCAAAAACTGACTAACTGCCCCAACCCTTTTCTCTCTAGTGGAAAGTTTGTTCCTTTGACTGATTCACCATTCAGTGATTTCCCAATAGATTTGTTAATAAACTGGTACTCTCTCTGACCTTCCTTTGGATATGTATCTAAAGAAACCATCTTTGCCAGTCTCAAAATGAATGTTGGTTGTTCTTTCATATGGCTTTAGGAGCAAAAGCTGTTAGAATCATAGAATCCTACGGTGCAAAAGGAAGCCGTTTGGCCCATCAAATCTGCATCAACCACAGTCCCACCCAGCCTGTATCCTCATAATCCCATGCATTTACCCTAACTAGTCCCCCTGACACTAAGGGGCAATTTAGCATGGCCATTGCACCTAACCCTCACATCTTTGGACTTGTTGTCTCAGTTTTAATGTCAAGTTCCCTAACCAGTTCAGTGCCCTGCAGGAGAGCTAGTGTAACTCCAGGATGTCGTCCTCAAATTTGAGTTAGATGCCAGGTGCTATTATGTGCTCTATGGTTTGGTCAGGGTTTCCACAGTCATAGCCAGGTATGGCTCTGAGGTGCCACATCAGCCATATCCATTCCAATTTTTGTTGAGGTTCATCCACAAGCTCTGGGGAAGATTGAAACCTGGTTGTTGAGATGTTGGATCTGAGACAATGGGTGAGATTTTCCAGCCCATCCTGCCGGCAGGATCATCTGGTCTCTTTGAAGGCAACCCCACACGGCGAGTTCCCTGGCGGCAGGATGGGCAAACCATGTAAAACACTGTAGATTTCGATGGGACCAGAAGAGCCTACCAGTGGCCAATGGCAGGCAGGCTGCCTCCACCACCAGAAAGAATGCCGGGAGGGGCGAAAATACCACCCAATGTGTTAATGGGGATCCCGGCTTACCAAGCCTGGAGTGACTTCATTGTCTTAAGAGAAGTAGGTTGTAAGCTGCAGCATTTTGAAAAGTGGCTCACCTACCTTCAATATGCAACTTCAATGCCTGACACATTTTTTAAAACAATCCTAATAACTGCAGCCTATGGCTTTTTAAACTATACAAATCCACGTTGTTTTAAAGTACATCACTTAAACATAACTGATACCCAATTTTTATAATGAAAAAAAAATCAGTCTTCCCAGGACATGACAGTAATCTTCTTCAACAAACCTGCAAAATGTAATTGTAATTTAAGTATTTTAAGGCCCTTACCAAAACTAGATGGAAAAACTATATATGTTTCTTAATATTTTCTAGAATCTAGAACACCCTTTTGGTCACTTACTGTAAAAGAAGTTGAGAAGAACATGGATATCCTTGGGAGGAGAATTCTGCCAGTTTTAGATTTTACACTGTGCACTAAACTAGCTGTGGGTATATTAATTTATTAAATTGACTCATGGATTCATGGAACAACTGAAAGCTTTTATTAGTATTGAAGATTTACATCAGAAAGATGGATTTACAATGGCAACTGATTGTGGCAGTTATCCTTTTCATTAGTCTGCCTGCATTTATTGAATATCTTACAGTTAATTATCAAATTTCAAGTGCATAAAACATGCCCTGCAACATATACCAGCTTCACAAATGCACAAAATATTACATAATGCAATTTTTACTATGCAGACTTCCTACACATTTAGAGAAATACTATTAAACAACCAAATTTGTGATATCCACTGTTTTGTAGTATTTATGTACAGTAACTGAGCAAATTACCAGATTATAGTGGTCAAGTTAATTTTAAAGTAAAATGCCACAAACTTCTTTGGGGCTTCTTAGCTTGTTTCTGTTAATAAGACTTTCACTTTTGCGTTAGAGATTTGCAAGCTCAAGCTCCGCTCAAATATCTGAACATACAACATACAAGATAAGTTGATTCTGTTGTGCATTGTCAAAAGAGAGTGGTTGACCTTTGGAGGTATTGTCCTTTAGATGAAATGCTAAACTGGATTTTCCCTTCCTGTGATTCAGTTGTATGTTAATGTTCTCATAGCATTATTTCAAACAAACATCACAAAATTTCCCTAATGTCTTAGGCAACATCCTTCCCTCAATCAATCAAAAATATTTAATAATTTGCATCATTATTTGTGGGATCTTTCAGAAAATTGCTGTCAGTTTCCTTACATGAGGATGGCGAGCTGGTGAGAGTCTCACATCATCTCCATTGGGGAAGATGCACTGTATTAAGTAACAATCAGACTTTTAACTGGACAATGGTGGGATTTCCCCAGAATCAAGGAAATCCCAGGCCCGGAAATCCCACCCACCCCTCATTAGCCAGCATCTCTGAGCTGTGCATTGCTCAGAAGTGCCACCCCAGAGGACCATGGCAGCCATGGGAAATGCACCCTCCTGAGTCTCAGGATCACAGAGGAAGGTCCCTTGCCTCAAGCAAATGGTGGCAGGATGGGGCTTGCAGGATGAGGATCATGGGAGTGAAGGGAATCAGAAGCAAAGGCAGGGGGCTGGTTCGCAGCAGTGCTTTGCTTTTCTGGCATCCCGCATGGCGAGTCCCCAGCCCACTACTGGATGAATACCAGCAGCAGCAGAATTAGCAGTGAAATGGGAAGACCCAGGGTCCCCACCCTCCATCCCCCCAAATAAATGGTCCCCTGCCACCAAATGCACCTTAAGGGAGGGCAATAGATTCGGCCCAAGGAATCACTCCATTCGAAATTAATTCATTGCATGCAAAGTGCTTTGTAAGACTTCAGAAGGTATTATATCGAAGCTTTTGGTGTGAAAGAATCTTCAGACACATTTATATTTCCAACCAAAGTTTTTCCAATTTCATTTGAGGTCAATAAATTATAGGAATAGATTTTCTTTTTCCTGTCCAGCTGTGAAATTGGCATTGCAGAACGGCTATCCATTGCAGAAATTGCCCAATCAATGGAAATTAAAATCAGGCAGTTTCTATAACAGCATGCCGATCCACAACATCAATGTTGTTGCCTGGTGGCATGTACATAACCTTCCCTATAATTCCTTCATTTTACTTGCCTCTCATAGGTTAAAATTAAAAAGCTATTTCTACTCTGTGGATACAGGTGAGACATTTATACCAATCCTAGTAAGTCATTCCGATTCGCAATCAGAATTCATTGCCTACAGTTAAAAGGTTATAGGTAATTAAATGTTAAGGTAAAAAGCTGCAGAGCGGATAGTAGAGTTCATTTTCACCATTACCATCTCTCTGGTAGTAAATATAGCAATCATTGTTAAAGGAACTCCCTGCATATTATTTCTGGCTGTGCAAACACCCACAGATTGGGTCCTGCCTGTGGCATTCACGGGTGAAAGGCAGGCGCACTCCCAACTGCTGTTCAACTTTCTTATCTAATATTGTACAGAAATGAATCTGATCATAAGATCGCTGAGAACCAGAACAAAGGCTGAGCAATCTGAAATCACATGTTGAAACTGTGACTAGAGGAAGCGCTAAAGGTAACAGTAAATAGATAAGCAAAACTAGAAGAATTTCATGGAATTCTATACAATTTTGAAATGAGGCACTGGCTTGAACTGGGTTACAAAAATCCCAAAACCATTCATCATGAAAGATTTCAAAGATTAGAGAAAAGAAGGACACACTAATGTGCCACTTGAGTTTAAAAGTGGCAGAGAAACTAACACCAGCTGGAGAGATTTTCTTGACTGCATTTTGAATATCTGAGGTGGAATAATATGTTCTAAGGAATTTATGTATTATGTACTTTTTGGAGGCTATCCAAATCATTCTAATTTTAAGAAAATTCAAATTGGTAATATTATACAACTGGTATAATACTGCCACTCACATACCCTGCAAACATACAATTAACTAAATGTTGGTAAAAATACTTGAGATGATTCAACTGCGTAAAATTGTGCAGCTAATTAAAATAGAGGGATCTGGTGGCATTGTGGTAATATCACTATGTAGTGGTAATCCAGAGACTCAGGCTAATGCCCTGGGGACACAGGTTCAAATTCCACCACAGCAGCTGGTGGAATTTACTTTCAATTAATAACACTCGGAATTGAAAGCTAGTTTTTATAATGGAACTATGATTGATTGTTGTGAAAACCCATCTGGTTCACCAATGTCCTTTTGGGAAAGATATTTTGGATTGTCAACAAATACTGGCCTTGCAGTGATGCACGCATACCACGAAAGAATTTTTAAAAATTGTGAATTGGTTTTGAATTTCTCAACTAATTTTGTAATGAGCCTTTTTGATGCTTTAATCCTTTATTACTTTTGAGTTTCACAATTTTATACACACATTAATATCTAGTTTTGTATTAAGAATCTTTAAAAACTTATAAAATGAACCAAGTGAACCATTCTGGTCCTTATTGCCCCTTAGAGTCCTGGGATGCGTAGGTTAGAGGGATTAGCGGGTAAAATATGTGGGGGTAGGGCCTGGGTGGGATTGTGGTCGGTGCAGACTCGATGGGCCGAATGGCCTCCTTCTGCACTGTAGGGTTTCTATGATGATTTCTATGATTTCTATGATTCTGAGACCACAATGGAAAAATGAATTATTTTAGAGAAAACAATATTTCATACACCAATTGATCTTTAATATTTTCAATCGGTACTGCCTTTTGCTAGTAACAAGAGATAGTTTGTTAAACATAAGGATTTAATTTGGTCACTGCTGTCCCAGTTCATTAACTTAATTTTTATTAGTAGTCACTTGGCAATACACAACTTGAGTATTGCTGAAAAAAGAAACATGCGGCCGAAGCTTTACTCACCAGGACAAAGTACAGGCTTACAAGTTTCAAAGGAAACAGTGTATACTGCATGAGGAAAGGGTGCTGATTGGTTGGAAAATGGACTCTGTTTAAAGTTTATTAGTGTCACAAGTAGTCTTACATGAACACTACAATGAAGTTACTGTGAAATCGGTACTGATTGGTAGAGGCATTGCCATGGAGAATGCACCAGGGAACAGTTAGCCACAAGCTTTTGTTTAAATTCAAACCAGGCAAGTTGACTCTGATTGGTTGAGGCATTGCCTGAGGAATGAATGCACAAGGGAACAATTGACTCCCAAACTTTTCTTTAGTTGAAAAAGGTGCAATGTCAGGACATATTCTTTCTGTTTACAAGGAACAGGGCTCTGTGTATACATATATGTGGCTTCTAGCACGTGTAAATAAGCCACATTGCAAGCCTGACTAATCATTTTAAATTGGTTGTTCGTGTAATTCTTTGAACAGTCGGGATTATTTAGTAAGTGTTGTCTAATCACAGAATCCCATTTAATGTTGAACACTATGTGTTCTGAGTTTTGGAAGCACGACCTGGTTCAGTATAGTCAGTACTCTGCCTGTTGTGAGCAGCTAAAGGAACAAGCTATTTAAGATCATAAGAAGCAGGAACAGGAGTAGGCCATTCAGCCTGCACCGCCATTTAGTAAGATCATGGCTGATATAACACTTACTAAATCCACTTTCTTGTCTTATCTTCGTTATCTTTAATTCCCCTACTGATTAAAAACCTATTGATCTCAGCCTTAAAAATGTTCAAGGACTCAGCCTCTGCAGCTTCCTGTGATAAAGATTCACCACTCTTTTGAGAGAAAAAGTTCTTCCCCAAACCTGACTTAAATGAACACGATGTGGAGATGCCGGCGTTGGACTGGGGTAAACACAGTAAGAAGTTTAACAACACCAGGTTAAAGTCCAACAGGTTTATTTGGTAGCAAAAGCCACACAAGCTTTCGGAGCTCTTAGCCCCTTCTTCTGGTGAGTGGGAATTCTGTTCACAAACAGAGCTTATAAAGACACAGACTCAATTTACATGAATAATGGTTGGAATGCAAATACTTACAACTAATCAAGTCTTTAAGAGACGAAACAATGTGAGTGGAGAGAGCATCAAGACAGGCTAAAAAGATGTGTATTGTCTCCAGACAAGACAGCCAGTGAAACTCTGCAGGTCCACGCAACTGTGGGAGTTACAAATAGTGTGACATGAATCCAATATCCCGGTTGAGGCCGTCCTCGTGTGTGCGGAACTTGGCTATCAGTTTCTGCTCAGCGACTCTGCGCTGTCGTGTGTCGCGAAGGCCGCCTTGGAGAACGCTTACCCGAATATCAGAGGCCGAATGCCCGTGACCGCTGAAGTGCTCCCCAACAGGAAGAGAACAGTCTTGCCAGCTGAAAGATGCCCTCATAAGAACAGGATATGGCGCTAGACTCATTGATCAACAGTTCCAACGCGCCACAGCGAAAAACCGCACCGACCTCCTCAGAAGACAAACACGGGACACAGTGGACAGAGTACCCTTCGTTGTCCAGTACTTCCCCGGAGCGGAGAAGCTACGGCATCTCCTCCGGAGCCTTCAACATGTCATTGATGAAGACGAACATCTCGCCAAGGCCATCCCCACACCCCCACTTCTTGCCTTCAAACAACCGCACAACCTCAAACAGACCATTGTCCGCAGCAAACTACCCAGCCTTCAGGAGAACAGTGACCATGACACCACACAACCCTGCCACAGCAACCTCTGCAAGACGTACCGGATCATCGACACAGATGCCATCATCTCACGTGAGAACACCATCCACCAGGTACACGGTACATACTCTTGCAATTCGGCCAACGTTGTCTACCTGATACGCTGCAAGAAAGGATGTCCCGAGGCATGGTACATTGGGGAAACTATGCAGACGCTGCGACAACGGATGAATGAACACCGCTCGACAATCACCAGGCAAGACTGTTCTCTTCCTGTTGGGGAGCACTTCAGCGGTCACGGGCATTCGGCCTCTGATATTCGGGTAAGTGTTCTCCAAGGCGGCCTTCGCGACACACGACAGCGCAGAGTCGCTGAGCAGAAACTGATAGCCAAGTTCCGCACACATGAGGACGGCCTCAACCGGGATATTGGGTTCATGTCACACTATTTGTAACTCCCACAGTTGCGTGGACCTGCAGAGTTTCACTGGCTGCCTTGTCTGGAGACAATACACATCTTTTTAGCCTGTCTTGATGCTCTCTCCACTCACATTGTTTCGTCTCTTAAAGACTTGATTAGTTGTAAGTATTTGCATTCCAACCATTATTCATGTAAATTGAGTCTGTGTCTTTATAAGCTCTGTTTGTGAACAGAATTCCCACTCACCTGAAGAAGGGGCTAAGAGCTCCGAAAGCTTGTGTGGCTTTTGCTACCAAATAAACCTGTTGGACTTTAACCTGGTGTTGTTAAACTTCTTATTAAATGAACACCCCCTTATTCTGTGACTATGCCCTCTGGTCCTACACTCTCCTATGAGTGGAAACATCCTCCCAACATTTATCCTGTCTAACCCTCTAAGAATCTTACATGTTTCAATCATATCACCTCTCATTCTTCTGAACTCCAGGGAGTACAGACCCAAGTTGTTTAATCTTTCCTCATATGGCAGTCCTTCCGTACCGTGATCAGCCTAGTAAACCTCCTCTGTACTCCCTCTAATGATAATATATCTTTCTTTAAATAAGGGACCAAAACAGTACATGGTATTCTGAATGTGACCTCGCTAGTATGCTGTACAGTTGCAGCAACACGTCTTTGCTCTTATACTCCTGCCCCCTTAAAATAAAAGCCATTTGCCTTCCCTATTACCTTCTGTATCTGTATGCTAACTTTCTGCATTTCATGAACAAGGCCCCCATAGTCCCTTTGTGATACAGCTTTCTGCAGTCTTTCTCCATTTAAATAATAATCTGGCTTCTCATTATTTCTTCTAAAATGAACAATCTTACATTTTCCCACATTGAATCCCATTTGCTAATTTTCTGACTACTCATGTCCTCCATTAACCTGTCAATATCTCTCTGTAAACTATTTGCATCCTCAATTACAACCTACCTTTCCACCATTTTTGTATCATACACACATTTGGCCACAGTACACTCTGTTCCTTCCTCCAAATCACTAATATATATTGTGAAGGATTGCAGTCTCAGCACTGATGCCTGCAGCACTCCATTGATTACTGCCCTCCAACTTGAGAAAGAGCCCCTTATTGCTACTCACTGTTTCCTGTTAGTTAGCCAATCCTTTATCCATGCCAGAATATTACCTCCAACACCATGTGCACAGTAGCCTCTTGTGTGGCACTTTTTCAAATGCCTTTTGAAAATCCAAATGTACAACATCAACTGCTTCTCTTCTATCTACTCTGGCTGATACCTCCTCAAGAATCTCTAGTAAATTTGCCAGACATGATTTCCCTTTCATGGTCAGATTATGACTTTCCAAATGCATTTCTCTTTTCCCCTTAATAATTGATTCTAATAACAGTAGTTAGACTAAATGGTTTGTAGTTTCCTGCATTTTGTCTCCTTCCTTTTTTGAACCAGGGTACTACATTGGCAGTTTGCCAATCCTTTAGCACAGTTCTAGAATCCAAAAAGTTTTGGAAAATGACTACTAATGCATTCACAATCCCTCTTTTAGAATCCTAGGGTGCAAATCATCAGGTCCAGGGGACTTGTCAAACTTTAACTCCATCAGTTTGCCTAAAACTAATTATCTGGTGATGGTGATTGTAGTCAATTCTCCCCCCCAGACTATTTACTATTTCTGGGATGCTTATAGTATCCTCTACAGTAAAGACCGATGCAAAATGGCCATTTAATTCCTCTGCCATTTCCTATTCTCCATTATTACTTCCCCAGTTTCATTCTCCAATTTACTTCACTTCTTTTAATGTACTTTAAAAAAGCATTTATAGTCCTTTTCTTCATGTTTCTTGCCAGCTTGCCCTCACAGTTTATTTTCTCCTTCTTGATTTTTTTTTAGTCCAGCTTTGCTGCATTTCGAATCTCTCTCACTCTTCTGTCCTACCACTAACCTGTTATACGTTTAGGCTTTCCACTTAATACCGTCCTTACTTCCTTGGTTACCCAAGGTAGGTTCTTCTTCACCTTAGAGTCTTTCCTCCTCATTGGGATGTATTTTGCTGTGGGTCATGAGTTATCTTCCCAGATGTCTCATTTATTGCTCATTTATTATCTTACCTATTCATCTAGATGACCACTTTGGCCAATTTCAGCTTCATTCCTTCTGTTATGTATTGTAAGTCAATGCATCTGTTTGATTAGTCACATGATGTGTAGTGACATCAAAAGAGACATTCACGGACTTTTACCTCTATCCTATCCTAGTCACCAGTCTTTATCTTTTAGTGCTTTATATTAATGTGGTCAGCTGACTTGAAGAGAAAGATAGAAGGATGAAAAGGTTGCCACACAATGCGTTATTTAACCAGCTACAATTGCTGAATTGCCACTGCACATAGTAAAAGGAAATTTTCCTGCGCTCTTTGGAAGAGTGTGGTTAAACAAAATCAAGCTTAATTGGGGAGCAGTTAACCAATTGGTTGATGACAAAAACACACTACAAAAACTTCTAGAAAAGTATAGGAAAGTGTTCGACAGTACTTAGATCCATGACTGGAGTCAAAGCCAGATTCAAGAGCAAATTTGAAAGCACTCCTAGATGCTTAAAGACAAGAACTGTGCCATATGCAATTAAACTGAAAGTAGAAATGGAACCAGAGAAACTAGTAAAAGACAGAGTGATTGAACCTGTAACCACAAGCAATTGAGCAACGCCAATCGTCTCTGTCATTAAACCAGATGGTTCTTTAAGAATTTGCGGTGACTTCAAGATGACAATAAATCCAATACCGTATGTCAATCCGTGTCCCTTACCATTAATTGAGGACCTATTCACTGGATTGCCTGGGGGTCAGCAGTTTAGTAAGATAGATTTGTCCCAAGCATACCTCCAAATGAAGATGACAACTGAGTTGCAACCACTGTTAATGATTGTTACTCACGAAGGGTTGTTCCAGTATAAACGCCTACTGTTCAGAATAATGTCAGCACTGGCCTTATTCCAAAAATCCATGAATCATATTCTAAGTGGCCTCGGTGGTATCCGATGTTATCTGGATGACATTCTAATTGTAATGACTTCAACGAGACCCATGAGGTTGGGCTCTTGGTGTATGAGCTCTGTGATTGAGTTCATAATTGCCTGCCCAATCAGGGACCCTCACCTGCACATAAATATGGGAGTGTACACTGACCCTCCTGATTCTGACTTTGTACCTGAAGCAGTCTAGGAGTGGAATAGGGTTTGTAAATAAAAGGAATCCAGTGAAGGGACACTGGCCTCTGACGGGTTCTTTCACTAATTACAGGTTAAAATGAACAAGAACTTTTAGAAAACTTGGAAGAAACACTGGAATGTCCAGAGATGTACAATCTTCTTGTGAAGAAAGAAAAATATCATTTTTTTCAAATCATCAATCAGTTATCGAGGTCACATAATAGATAAAGATGGCCTCCGTAAAGAAGCAAAGAAAATGGCTGAAGCTAGAGGCACCAAGACCACAGAACGTGTCACAGATGTGATCATTTTTAGGATGAATTAATTATTATGGAAAATTCATTCCAAACCTTGCAACACTACTGAAACCACTTCATACTTTATTGTGTGCTAACCAACAATGGAATTGGACAAAAGAAAGTGAAAGTGCATAAAAGGAGTTAAGGTTGTGCTAAAGAAATCTGAAGGATTGGTCCATTATAACCCAAAATTGAAAATTCAACTAACATGCGATGCATCCCTCAATGGGGTGGGTGCAGTTGTCTTATATATCATGCCAACAGGAGAAGAGCAGTGAATAGCATTCACATCTCAAACTTTATCAAGTGCTGAACAGAATTATGCTCAACTTTAGAGAGGAGTCCTGAGCATAATTTTTGGAATCAAACGATTTCACCGGTATCTGTATAGAAGGCACTTCACTTTGTTAACTGGCCACAGGCTGTTTACAACAATTTTTGGTGCACACAAGGAACTTCCATCATTAGCTGCAAGTTGTGACATAGATGGTCTTTAATACAATCAGCATATAATTATGATATCAAATATGAGAGATCAGCGTAACATGCCAACTCTGATACCTTATCGAGATTGCCAATTCAGGACAAAACTGAATCATAGGATAGCTACATCAACATATTTTACTTTCCCCAGGTTAGAGTGCACCAAGAACATTGTTTCTCATGTGCCTTTGCACCTGAGACAATCTGGTGATGGGAAGATTATAGACATGGTCTTAAGAGGAATTTCACTGTACAAACAAGGGAAGAATCCTCAATTCAGACTTGTATCATGAGGTAACTTGAAGTAACTGTCCAAAATGCAGTACTGCATGGAGGATCAGAGCGATCATTCCTCCATGTTTGCGAAGCCGAATACAGGATCAGCTGCATGGGTGTCATCCAGGGGTAGTAAGAATGAAAAAGCTTGCAAGAAGCTATTTCTGGTGGCCAGGACTTGATTCACAAACTGAGGAAAAAGTGGGACAATGCCAGTGCTGCGCAAGAACACAAAATATTTTACCTCCCATTTAATCTGTGGCAATAGCCAGAACAATCATGGCAGAGAATCCAGATAGACTTTATGGGACCGATCAAAGGATATGTTTCTTATCCCAGTTGATGCGCATTTAAAATGGCCCAACGCCATGATAATGAAATCTACCACAATGGAAAGAACCATAGAGAAGTTAGATGAGTTATTCACAAAATTTGGAAAGCCTGAACAACTAGTCAGTGATAACGGAATACAACTTATATCTAAGAAATTTGTGGATTACCTTAAGAGCAATAGTATACAGCACATAAGGACTGCACTATATCATCCGTCCACTGATGGACTGGTGGAGAGGCTTGTATAGTCACTGAGGCATGCCATTAAAACATCAAAAGACAAAGGTTCATTATCCAGGAGAGTAAACTTTCTCATGTTTTATCTGAACACTGCTCATGCGACAACACGAAATGTGTCCACAATGTTGTTCTTTAAGAAGGAAACCGAGAACCAAATTTGATTTACTCATACCATCTGGTACTAGTGCAAAAGTAGAGCGACAACAACAAGCGCAAGTTACTTTCCATGAACAAACATTGAAACAGAGGAGTTTTAATCAAGGAGAAAGAGTTTTAGTGAGAATCTGCTCTACAAGTGAGAAGTGGGTACCTACAACCATTCTAGCTAAGATAGGTCTGATTTATTGTGCCGTACTAGCTGATGACGAGAGAATTTGGAGGAGACACACAGATAAAATCCTCACTTCAAAGAGTGAATTAGCAGAGTCTGTATCAGGTTGGCTTATGTCACACACCCAAGGTCATGAAATTCCTGAACCAAGGATTATTTCAGGACGAAGTTCAGATGCTACTCCAGTAGACCAACCCAAATCTATGAATGCTGACAAGGAAGCAACTTCACAAGATGAGATACCTGATATTAGTGAAGAACGGACTACCAAGGATATTAAAGATAAGACTCCAGAACACCATGTCTCACCAAACTGAAATCAATGTCCACCAAAAAGACTCTCATATTAACTGTACATATGTATATAATAATACTTGATATGTAATCTATGTTCATGGGGGTAAGTGTTAATGTTTAAAACTTGTTGTACTATTTAAGTAAAGGGGGAGGGATGTTATGTATTGTAAACCAATGCATCGCTGTTTGATTAGTCATGTGACATGGAGTGACATCATCAGAAACATTCACGGATTTTCCCTCTCTTCCATCCTGGACTGTGAGTAAGGAATGCCTATCTGAATAAATCTCAAATAGCTTGTTGTTATTTATTATAAACAAATAACTAAATAAGTCCAAAGATGTGAAGGTTAGGTTGATTTGGCCATGCTACAAATTTCCCCTTAGAGTCCTGAGATGCGTAGGTTAGAGGGATTAGCGGGTAAATATGTAGGGATATGGGGGTAGGGCCTGGGTGGGATTGTGGTCAGTGCAGACTCGATGGGCCAAATGGCCTCTTTCTGCACTGTAGGGTTTCTATGATTCTATGAACTTGTTAAGTAATCCACCATGTGGCAACCTTTTCATCCTTTTAATTGCTGTACAAGTGAGTCGACCACATGAACATATAACACCTTTGTATTTCCCTTTCTTTTTAAGTTTGATACTGATATTTTAGTCCCAGTTTTCTCACACTCAAGCTGAATGCTATACTCTATCACATTGTGATCACTTAACCTTGAGATCATTCATTAAACCTAATTCGTTACACATTACCAGATTCAAAATAGCCTATTCCCCAGTTGGCTCCATAACATATTGCTCCCAAAGACCATCCTGAATGTACTCTATGAATTCATTCTTATTATATATTTGAGTGGTTGCAGGTTGCTTTAAGATCACATGATTTGAGGGTGATGTCATTCGGGTGTGGCAGAGGCTGCTATTTTACTTTCAGTTTGTAGTCTGTATAGGCAAGATCTAGAATAAATTTGTCGGTTAGTTTGAATCTGTGTGTGTAAACCACATCTTTTCTTTTATTAAAACCCACAACCCCTATTATAGTTAGGACATTACAATTATCTTGACTGTCATTTTCAATTTGATTAGCCAAATCTATATTAAAGTCGCCCATGATTAATGTAATGCTCTTTTCACATACATTTGTTATTTCTTGATCTAAACTCTTTCTTACAATGTGGCTATTTTTCAGGGGCCTATACAATACTCCTCCCATTCTCTTCCTTCCTTTGGTATTTGTCATTTCCACCCAAATCGACTCAACATCCTCTGAGCCTAGATCATCTCTCAGAACTGTACTTATTTCTTCTTTTATTAACAGAATTACCCACTGCATTTTCCTTCAAAGAACAGTACAGCACAGGAAACAGGCTCTTCGGCCCTCCAAGCCTGTGCCGCTCCTTGGTCCAACTAGACCATTTGTTTGTATCCCTCCATTCCCAGGCTGCTCATGTGACTATCCAGGTAAGTCTTAAACGATGTCAGCGTGTCTGCCTCCATCACCCTACTTGGCAGCGCATTCCAGGCCCCCACCACACTCTGTGTAAAAAAACATCCCTCTAATATCTGAGTTATACTTCGCCCCTCTCACCTGGAGCCCGTGACCCCTCGTGATCGTCACTTCTGATCTGGGAAAAAGCTTCCCACCGTTCACCCTATCTGATGATGCAGCTGTATAGAACCCTGGTTAGGCCACATTTGGAGTACTGCGTCCAGTTCTGGTCGCCGCACTACCAGAAGGACGTGGAGGTGTTAGAGAGAGTGCAGAGAAGATTTACCAGGATGTTGCCTGGTATGGAAGGTCTTAGCTATGAGGAGAGATTGGGTAAACTGGGGTTGTTCTCCCTGGAAAGACGGAGAATGAGGGGAGATCTATCCCCTTCATAATCTTGTACACCTCTATTAGATCTCCCCTTCTTCTCCGTCTTTCCAGGGAGAACAACCCCAGTTTACCCAATCTCTCTTCATAGCTAAGACCTTCCATACCAGGCCACATCCTGGTAAACCTTCTCTGCACTCTCTCTAACGCCTCTATGTCCTTCTGGTAGTGCGGCGACCAGAACTGGACGCAGTACTCCAAATGTGGCCTAACCAGCGTTCTATACAGCTGCATCATCAGAATCCAGCTTTTATACTCTATACCCCATCCTATAAAGGCAAGCATACCATATGCCTTCTTCACCACCTTCTCCACCTGTGTTGCCACCTTCAAGGATTTGTGGACTTGCACACCTAGGTCCCTCCGTGTTTCTATACTCTTGATGATTCTGCCATTTATTGTATAACTCCTCCCTACATTATTTCTTCCAAAATGCATCACTTCACATTTATCCGGGTTAAATTCCATCTGCCACCTCTCCGCCCAATTTTCCAGCCTATCTATATCCTGCTGTATTGCCCGACAATGTTCATCGCTATCCGCAAGTCCAGCCATCTTCGTGTCATCCGCAAACTTGCTGATAACACCAGTTACACCTTCTTCCAAATCATTTATATATATATCACAAATAGCAGAGGTCCCAGTACAGAGCCCTGCAGAACACCACTGGTCACAGACCTCCAGCTGGAAAAAGACCCTTCGACCGCAACCCTCTGTCTCCTATGGCCAAGCCTGTCATTCCTAAAAGTCAAATAACCCTGAATATTGATTTCCCAACTTTGATCTCCTTGCAACCATGTCTTAGTAAAGGGCTATCAGATCATACCCATTCAACTCTATTTGCTTTTTTATGCTAAATGCATTAAGATTCAGAACTCTTAAAGTTATCTTTCTACCACTTTTCCTTACACTAAGTCCATCTCTCGGGACAATAGAGCCACTGTTTCTCCTTTGCCTTTTATTCCCACGTCTTCCTCTTTTGCTTTCACTTTTTCCAGCTTTTGTTTATAACCCAGTTTACATCTCCACTAACTCCCTGCTCATACCCATCCCCCTGCCATAGTAGTTTAAAGCCTCCCCAACAGCACCAGCAAAAATCCCTGTGAGGATATTGGTCCCAGTCCTATTTGGGTGGTACCCAACCAGTTTGTACAGGTTCTACCTTCCCCAGAACCTGTCCCAATGCCTCAGAAAGCTGAAACCCATCCTTCTACATCACCCCACTAGCCATGCATTCATCCTATCTATCCTCCTATTTCTGGTCTCACCAGCCGTGGCACTGGATGTAATCTTGAGATTACTACCTTAGAGGTCCTGCTTCTTAACTTATCACCTAACTCCCTGTATTCAGCTTTCAGCATCTCATCCTTTTTGTTAACATATGTCATTAGTTCCAATGTATATCACAACTGTTGGCTCTTTTTCCACCCCCTCCAAAATGTTCTGCAATTGCTCTGTGACATCAGGGACACTTGCCTGTTTGCCTTACAATTCCCCTATCACTATAGCCCTTCCCCTCTTTTTCCTCTCAATCTGCGCAGTTGAGCCACTTGTGGTGTCACAGATTGGCTTTCATTGCATTCCCCTGAGAAGTCATTACCCCAAAAGCAGCATATCTGTTTGAGAGGGATATTTCCACAGGGGACTTTTGCACTACCTGCCAACTCTATAATGCCTGGCAGTCACCCATTTCCTTTCTACCTGTGCAGACTTAGTCTTGGATGTGATCACTTCTCTAAACATATGATCCATGAAAATCTCAGCCTCATGGATTCTCCGGAGTGATTCCAGCCACCGCCCCATCTCTAATACAAAGATTTCCAGTTGCTGCAGCCAGAGAACCTTACCGCAAAAACGTTCGTCCTGGACAATGGAAGTGTCCTTGGTTTCCCACATAGCACAGTGGGAACATTCCATGTGGGCAAGCAGTCCTGCCATGACTTGCCCTTAGATAATTCCCCTTATTACTTCCAAGTTCAAGAATATTAATAACCTGAGACTCTCTACTCCAGGTGCTGACTTTGTAATAGACCTTATCTTTATTCTTACTATGCTTCAAAATGATAGAATAGATACTCATCAGTTCCTACTTACCAATCAACAGGTCCCTCGACTACTTCACTGCAATGCTGACTGCAGAATACTCTTCCCAGACATCCAGTTATTTCTCTATTGCTTGTGTTTCTTTCTTAAATGCACATGGACCCTTCTTTTTAAAATGTGTTTTTCTAATTCTCAGCTATTTAATAACCCTCCCGATCAGCAGTTTCTTACCAACCAATGAACTTAAGTTTCTCCTGTGATGTGATGTTAAGCACCAGGTGCTGCTGACTGCCTATGTGGCATCCTCCTCTCACACTCTCGTCCAGGTGCTGCTGACTGCCTGTCCCAGAATCCTCCTCTCATCCTTTTTTCTAGTAGTTGCTGACTGGCTATCACAGTCCCAACTCTCAACCTCTTCTGGCGCAGTGGTTAGCACTGTTACCTTAGCTCTAGGGACCCTGGTTCAATTCCAACTTTGGGTGACTGTGTGTGGAGTTTGTACATTTTCCCTGTGTCTGTGTGGGTTTTCTCCAGGTCATAGAGTCGTAGAGTCATAGAGGTTTACAGCATGGAAACAGGTCCTTCGGCCCAACTTGCCCATGCTGCCTTTTTTTTTAAAAACCCCTAGGCTAATCCAAATTGCCCGCATTTGGCCCATATCCCTCTATACCCATCATACCCATGTAACTATCTAAATGCTTTTTAAAAGATAAAATTGTACCCGCCTCTACTACTACCTCTGGCAGCTTGTTCCAGACACTCACCGCCCTCTGTGTGAAAAAATTGCCCCTCTGGACACTTTTGTATCTCTCCCCTCTCACCTGAAACCTATGCCCTCTAGTTTTAGACTCCCCTACCTTTGGGAAAAGATATTGACTATCGACCTTGTCTATACCCCTCATCATTTTATAGACCTCTGTAAGGTCACCCCTCAGCCTCCTACGCTCCAGAGAAAAAAGTCCCAGTCTATCCAGCCTCTCCTTATAACTCAATCGATCAAGTCCCGGTAACATCCGAGTAAATCTTTTCTGCACTCTTTCTCGTTTAATAATATCCTTTCTATAATAGGGTGGCCAGAATTGCACACAGTATTCCAAATGTGGCCTTACCAATATCTTGTACAACTTCAACAAGACGTCCCAACTCCTGTATTCAATGTTCTGACCGATGAAACCAAGCATGCCGAATGCCTTCTTCACCACTCTGTCCACCTGTGACTCCACTTTCAAGAAACTATGAACATGTACCCCTAGATCTCTTTGTTCTGTAACTCTCCCCGTGCTCCAGATTCCTCCCACAGTCCAAATACGTGCAGGATTGGCCATTATGCGTGGGGTTTGGGGATAGGGAAGAGGGCTTGGATAAGATACTCTGTCAGAGAGTTGGTGCAGACTAGATGGGCTGAATGATCTCTTCTGCATTGTAAAGATTCAATGATTCTAGATGCTGCTGACTGTCTGTCCCACCGTCCTCCTCTTGCTCTCTCTGATTCTGTAGACAATGGGGCGTATGGCCTACATATCTGGCATCACACAAGCACTGAAATTCATACACCACATTGCTCATTTGTGTGGTAGAAAAAACACCTTTTTGTCTTGGTGGTAGCATCCTATTAGTGGAGAAAGTGTTGCTATTACATAGTATTAGCGTGAAATGACTAGCTTCACCTGTTGCTTAAATTTTTGAGACACCATACCCTTCCAGGGTAATCAGAGGGAGACTGGGTACTTTTCAGGACCCTTTTTTCAGCAATACTTACGTTTTATTACCTTGGATGACATAGAATACAGAAAGGAAGAAAGAGACCATAGTCCAACCAATCAATACTGGTGCTTATGCCCCACTCAAGCCTTTCCAATCTTTCCTCATCTAAATCTATCATTGCAATCCTCGATTTTCTTCCCTCTCATATGCTTGTCTAGCCTCCCCTGAAATGTATTCATACTATTCACTTCAGCCACTTACTACAGTAGCAAGTTCCACATTCTCCTCACTCTTTAGATAAAGAGGTTTCTTCTGAACTCTATATTGGATTTCTTGATATATATCTAATATTGAAGGCCTCTGGTTATGCTTTCCCCCGTAATCAAAATCCACTCCATCAAAACCTTTCATAATTTTCAATACCTGTTAGATCATCCTTCAGCGTTTTTTCAAGAGAAAAGAGATTAAGCCAGTAAATCCTTTCCTGATATGTATACCCACACATTTTTGGTATCATTTATGTGTACACCTCTCCAGTGCCTCCTTCTCCTTTTCATAGTATGACAACCAAAAATACATGCAGTACTTTAAATGTTGTCCAAGGTTCAGTACAAGTTTAGCATAATTTCCTTACTTCAGTTCTGTCCTATTAGAAATAAGGCCTTGTGCTTTATTGTAATAACCTTGCTAATCTGTGATTGGTGTATTTACACTGAGATCCCTTTCTTTGTTTTTCTAACCATTCCAGACTTGTACTTTCAGAATAATAAGAGACCTCCCTATTCTTCCTACCAAAATGTTGTGCTATCTTACATTTATGTGTTGAACTTTATTTATCACTTATGTGGCTATTCTGGAAGGTTATTAATGTTCTTCTGTAATTTTTTGCAGTCATCCTCACTATTGACTTTAAAAATCTTAATTCAGCACTTTGTCTTATTGTATGACTAATATAATGTTGATAAAGTTGCTGGAGATACCGATCCATCTCAGAACTGTATGCATATCTGTTTCACTTATCCTATAAATAGGGTGATGATGTAATTTATCAACTGCTTCGTATCAACAGCTGCCTCTAAGTAATGGAAATTCAACATTGCAAGAGTAGAGAGCAGATATTTCAAGTTCAACAACAGCTAGAAATTCCCTTCCATAGGCATAAGCTGAATCAATTGGTTAGAACTAAGGAATGAAGCAAACTCTTACTCTAATGGAAACATATTATGGAGCACCAAATAGTGGAAAAGAGTTAGAAGGAGGATATATAGATAAATTAGAGAAAGCTGCAAAAACAACAGTGATAAAAGTGAAATTCTGATTGTGTGCTTTGATGGTGGAAGTGAGGCAAGGTGAGATTTAAGGGTATCCGTGAAAACTTTTAAACAATATCTATGCAAGTGATTGTTCCAATCCATTCAACAGAAACTCTGCTTGAGGTACCCAAGGTCTTTCTTGACAGAAGAAAATTTGCATGGTAGAAGACTTAAGCTCTGAGAGCAGCCATTCTGGTATGACAGAAAGGTAATTGATCCCACTTCCCTTTTTCAAAGTTTTGGTGTGTTGGCTTGGATATCGATAGAACACACACCGACTTTCAGCTAAAGGATTGAATTCCTGGGGTAGGCCAGGAACATTCCCAAATACAACATCTGGATCTTGGAGGTGGGGAAAGTGGAAGATCTTTGCGTGTTGCACTATTCCCACTCCCCCCTCACCCACCCACCCACCCACCCACACACGACAGGACCAAAATCATGGTACAACCTGGTTCCACTTCATTTTCTGGTCCCTAATCAGGCCAATATCCACTCAGAGCCCAATGAGATTTAAGGGTTGAATGGTCAATACCATAAGTAGAGAAGAATAATATGTCAACAGCTGTTTTCTAGATTAGTATGGTTCACTCCAACATAGAGTAAATGTGCTGGATCTAGTTTCAGGAAAATAGGTACAATAGATAATGCAATGTCGGGGGACCATCTTGGAAATTGGTAGCATATCTTTCACCATAAAAGTTGAAGAAATGGAACATTCCAAGATAAATAGTCTTGACTTGAAAAAATTGTCAACAAAATAAAAAAAGAATTAGCCCAGTTAATTTGGGAAAAGAATGTATTAAGTCAATGAGCAAACAGTAGGAAACAAGATGTTTAGGGATTATATCAGATATATTTAAGAATTAAGGAAAGGATAGCAAATGCTAGAATTCCTTGGATGAGTACAAAAATTAATATTAAAATTAGATGAAAAATTAGTGTATGAGACGACAAAAAAAAATCAAGCACAGTATAAAACATACAG
Source organism: Mustelus asterias (assembly GCF_964213995.1). NCBI lineage: Eukaryota > Metazoa > Chordata > Chondrichthyes > Carcharhiniformes > Triakidae > Mustelus > Mustelus asterias. Next base: position 44,503,559 of record NC_135803.1, read on the forward strand.
TGGGAAAGCAAAGTAGTATAGAAAAACCAAGAGAGGTCATGAAGAAAAATTGGCAGGCAACACAAGGATATATATAAGCAGCTGCATGAACTTCAAATGTTAATGGATAGTTCAGTAGAGGGCCAATTAGAGATGAAAAGCTAATGCATCTTTTGGAAGATGAAGAACGGTGCAAATACTAAAGGGTGGAATATACAGTATTACATTTAGGAATGATGCATTAACAGAATCATGTTTGACCTTTGGAATTACCTGTGTAGACTTCAGCATAATCAGTACTGGAACACATTCTGTAGGAGAAGAAACTTTAAAATTTGAACTTAGTGTGCATGCTGGCCTTATAGTTCTGGTAGAATTATGTTTATAGATGGAAAATGGCCCCCTCCAGATTCCTTATGATATATTGCCTTCCTACACCAATTGAAAAGCACAAAGACTCATTACCCTATTGGAGACAAATAGCCCTTATTTATTATTTTCAACAAATTTATGACTGATTAAGAGGAATAATCAAAGAAAATGGCAAAAGAAAAGAATCTTTTTTAATGTCCCAGTGATTTTTCTCCAGGATCTTCAATTCCTGGAGACTCCAAGCCATTCCTGGAGATTCCAGGCCAATCCTGGAGGGTTGACATCTCCAGCTCCCACAGATACATTCCTACTCGCACTACCTTGTAGCCGACAAGCAGTTTTGATCATGGACATTGAACTGGAACTGACAATCGCAATGTTGGACCTGGAGGAGGAGGATTTTTCTTATAGAAGGAGAAGATGCAAGCCAGCTGCACAACAACATAAGAATTACATAATAGAACTCAGCCATAGCTACTTCAATGTGTCAGAAGAAATCTGTCTTCAACATCTATGATTCAGGAAGGTGGCACTGACTGACTGGTGCTACAACCAAGAGCATGTATCTTCAAGCTACAACCAGCCCAAGTGCTGTTAAAGTCATTATTCTGTTGTACATTTTTGTTACAGGCTCATTTCAAGCCATAACTGATAATAGTTCTCACATAAGTTAGAGCTTTGTTACCTGCTGCATAAAGTAAATCACTGCAGCCAACAAGGAAGAGAAAACTGGAGAGAGCCCAGTATTTCTATCATAGAAATCATAGAAACCCTACAGTCCAGAAAGAGGCCATTCAGCCCATCGAGTCTGCACCGACCACAATCCCACCCAGGCCCTACCACCATATCCCTACAGATTTACCCACTAATCCCTCTAACCTACGCATCTCCGGACACTAAGGGCAATTTTTAGCATAGCCAATCAACCTAACCCGCACATCTTTGGACTGTGCGAGGAAACCAGAGCACCCGGAGGAAACCCACGCAAACACGAGGAGAATGTGCAAACTCCACACAGACAGTGACCCAAACCGGGAATCGAACCCAGATCCCTGGAGCTGTGAAGCAGCAGTGCTAACCACTGTGCTACCGTGCCGCCTAAGAGCTAGATTCCTAAGAGCTCAGGGCCTCATTGATGTTTCCATCAGGATGCCAAGCAAAAACCTTGTGACAAATATAAATTGCAAAGAGATTTGTCCAGTCAATCTCCAGATGGGCACAAACCGCTACAATTAATCTTAGTAGGCTTTCTGTGATAAAATTGCTGAGAAGGTCCTGCTGCCAGCCAGTGCAGGCTTGGAATCCATTTTTATCACAACATTGGAATCCCAATTCCCTTTGTAAAATGTAGCCCCATAATACAAGATAAAATTAAAGCTCACTTAGAAAGACATAGATCCAAGAAAGACCAGATGGCATAGATCTTCAAAATGCAAAGTTGAGTCAACTCTGAGTACATTGATAAAGAAAATGCAATGGACTCTATGGAGTTTTAAAAGGCATTTAATGAGGTACTGCATAGGAGCCTAGGTGGTAGAATAACAAATTAATTGTGAAGGCACAAATAGGAAATTGTTTGAAAGAAATCAGAATTAGATAATAGTTAATGGAACTTTTTGAATTAGAGGTATATGTTTTTTTAATATATATTTAAATGCACTGAATTGGATATGGGGCACAATATCAACATTTGTGGACTGTGCTAAATAATGGAAATGGTTAACTGTAAAGTGAACTGTAAGTGATTTCAATCCAACGTAAATGAGCAAATTAGGTCGATAAATGTTGGATGTGGAGAAATCTGAGGTGATACATTTTTGGAGGTTTAATAAGAAAAAATAAATAGTAAAACTTTAAAGAGAATCACAGAAACATAGGAATTTAGATACATAATTCTTTCAAAATGGAATGCTGAATTGATAAAGTTCTTAAGAAAGCTTATGCGATCTTTGGTTTTACAAATAAAGTAAGAAGTTTAACAACACCAGGTTAAAGTCCAACAGGTTTATTTAGTAGCAAAAGCCACACATGATGAAAACAGTCCAACCCTGGCATCTCCACATCATGAAAACTTTTGCTACCAAATAAACCTGTTGGACTTTAACCTGGTGTTGTTAAACTTCTTGCTGTGTTTACCCCAGTCCAACGCCGGCATCTCCACATCTTTACAAATAAATGCATAGAGCACAAAAACAAAGAGCCTAATACTAAACCTATACAAATTATTGGTTAGAACCTAGTTGTAAAATTATTGTGTTATTTTGTGTGTGTTAGTTTGGTGAAGATGTGAAGGCTATGAGAGATTTAGGAGGTCATTTTAACCTCACCCACCCAGTGGGAATGCTGTGGGTTTGGGTCAGACGCTCCACCTGATTTATGCTCCATTGCCTTTTGTCATTACTGTCATCTGGGGTTGGATTAAAATTACATCCTTGGTAAAATTGTACCAGAAATGAGAGGCTTTGGTTATGAAGAAGTGATCCAGATGTTTGACAGCACAAATATGGCTGTGGGGTAAAGGAAAGTGATAGAGAAATAAAGCTGTGTGCTATCAGCATAAATGTAGTAGCTGATACTGTGATGTCATTAGGAACAGCACTTAGATGACAAAGAGTAGGAAGACAAAGATTGGTTCTTGGGTGACCCCAAAGGTAATTGTCGAGAAGCAGAAAGAAAAACCATTGTTGCAAATGCAGTAATTGAATTTTCATGGATAAGAGTTTAAAGAGCCAGATAACAGCGTTGATAGAAGAAGGTAGCACAATGAACTTCAGATTCCCAAGGTAATTGGGAAAAGATGGGATAGAACTTGAAACATAAACAGATCATCCATAGTCTTATCGAATGGCGGAGAAGGCTTGAGGGGATGAATAGCCCACTTCTGCTCCTATTTTGTATGTACGTATGTTTGCATTTTATGAATTAACAAACAGTCAAACAAAATAACAAGACTTTCAGCTATTTCATCTAGTCCATGAGAGACAGAGGAAGCAGAACAATCTGAAACTACAAACTTTCTCATGACTGTTCCCTACCCAAGTTCTTTGTGATCTATTGCTGATTTTTGTTTGGATGAACATACTCCCCATGCTTCCGCAATCCCTGTTACTAAAATGGAGGTTCAGTCATGGCTCCTTGATAGACCTCTTGCCTTGGAGTTGGAATGTTCTCGTCCCACTTCAGAAACTTAAGCGTGTAATCTAGGCTGAATTTCAACTCGCAGCTGAGCGAGTGCTGTATTGTTGGAGTTACCATCTTTCAGATGACACATTATACCAAGGCACTGAACTTTCCTTTATCAGTTGGATGAAAAAATACAATGGTGCTATTTGATGAGAGCAGGGGAGCTTTTACCCAGAATTCTGGCCAATATCTAGTCCCTCAAACAACATCACTAAACAAATTATCGGGTCATTACCTAATTTCTTCATGGGACCTTGCTGTGCACAAATTGGGTGTTATGTTACTTGAGGGCTGAATCTTCTGCTGTCAGAGGTCTTGCTTTGGAAACATAGAAACATAGAGGATAGGAGCAGGAGGAGGCCATTTGGCCCTTTGAGCCTGTTCCGCCATTCATCACGATCATGGCTGATCATCCAACTCAACAGCCTAATCGTGTTTTCTCCCCATAACCTTTGATCCCATTCACCCCAAGTGCTATATCTAGCCGCCTCTTGAATACATTCAATGCTTTGGCATCAACTACTTCCTGTGGTAATGAATTCCATAGGTTCACCACTTTCCAGCTGGAGAGCCAGCAAAACTCCTTGGGCCAATATCTTCCATCCTTGTTCATGGCTGGGATTTTCCAGTGCTGTTGACAGTGAATGAAGATTTGGCTGGACCACCAAATTTTCTGTTCTCACTCGCAACGGATCCCACCATGGACAAGACCAAAGAATCCTGCCCACTGTACCTCTTTTTGGGAAGGCCCACTGAACCACACGCCAATCAGACAGTGGCAAGGCAACCGACGGGGCATCCCCAGGAAAGTCTCGCTTAGCTGGCAGCTGTTGCCCTCAGCAGTGCCACAGTGGAAGCCATGGCTGCTGCTGGACGGACAGTACCCAAGCCACAAGTAAGTAATGTGGCAGGGAGGGTTTCACAGGGTGGGGTCAAGGGGAGGTGGGGGAACAGTGAGGGTCAGAAGCATAGGTAGGGGGTTGGCTCTCAGCAGGATGCCCCCTTCCTGCTGTCCAGTTCCTCAATCAGGCACTGATTGTCTTTGGTTAAGGGACTCCCATTCAAGTTGAAAAGTGTCCCTCATAAGTTCACCTGTCCTGCATACCGCATAGTAACAAGCAGGCTTGCAGCAATGCCAAGACTGGTGGGGCCATTAAGTGGTCATTAATTGGTGTCTAAAGGACCTTAATTGATTAAAAATCAACTATGGGCCTTTCCACCCAGAACTTAATTCTGATAGAGGTAGAAAGATGGCAGGGTTCAGGTGCACAACCATACCGCCTAATCTCCTTCCCGCCTCCAAGCAGATTCTGTCATATATTACAACAGTGACTACACATAAACGTAGTTAATTGACTGTAAAATGCTTTGAGATATGCTGAGGTTGTTAAAAGTGCTATTTAAATGCAAGTTCTTCCTTTGGAAATTATTCCTATTGACCTAAAATTCCTCTCCATCACATCTACAACTTGAAATTTATACAGATTATGAGTATTTCATGTTAAACTCATGTGGCATGTAAGCCTGCTGTTTGCAAAAGTTTAAATAATGCAAAACTTAACAGAAGAAGTTCAAATCAGTTATTAGATCTAACAGCAATTAGATATATTAAAACTAAATTATTTAAACAAGCCTGCATTCATTAACATAATAAATGAGGAACTTTTAACAAATTGGAAGTGAAAGAATATAAAGCTTACGTTTCATTTAGGGTTGTATTTCAAAACCCAAATTTCTATATATTAAGGAAAAGTTATAAAAGTATATAAGGAACAGATAGTAATAATTTATTCTCAAATTTCCAGTTCATGCTTAAGTTAAAATGTCAGATAAATCTTATGAATCCAGGATACTAAAATCGCTATCCTTAAGTTGCTACAGTTTTTCCAAATACATTTTCCACTTTTGACTGAATACTTTGATATAATCTCCAAATAAAAATCAATTCTGTTGGTTTAGGTGTGATTTGAAGCCTGAGAAAACTACAGATCCGTCAAGTTTTTTTTCTAGCTCTTCACATTTCTATTGAAAAGTGCTAAACCACGATTTTGCAGCCAACCTGTGGGTTATTCTTAATTTAGGTTGTCTTTGAAATCGTCTGCAGATTCTTAACAAAGCGTATGATTCAATCCAAGTGAAGATGTTATAATGTGATTTGTTCTTTTCCTCCTCAACTCTTTCTGGTTATCTCGGAAATTCAATTTATTTTTGAAAATATACTTTTAGTTTGTTTTTCCCAGTAAAACTGATGACTCAAGTGCTGCACCTTTTTACAATTCTTATAATCATCACATTTAGTTTTGATATGAAAGTGTTAAACAAATCATCCTTAAAAATATGAGATCACATTTCCCCAGGTGCTCTCTCAAACACCTATCATAACTTATGAACAAAACCTGGAAAAGCAGTGTAAATGGCCATGCATCTCTTACAGAAATTCTACTCGTTATGCTCTCTATATGTATCAGTCTTTCCATTATCATTGTAGAGTGATATATATGTTTTCACTTTCTGTGCTGTAGGACTGGATTTTAAGTTCCGAGCACAACAGGAAGTCCAGAGGAAGTGCAGCACATCTGTTAGTGGCTTTTTCCCACTGCATTTACATATTATTTCTGGCTTTTTCGACCAATTAGCTTGAGCAAGCAAGATGTCAATTTCAATTCCACTATTTAAAAGGGGCGATAAATCTTGATGGATTCTGGAATTGAGAGCAGAATGACATCAAATTGACATAATAGAGTTCAAATTTCAAAGGTTGTATATTGTTTCAGTGGTACCACCCTAATTGTAATTCTGGGAGCTGTGGGGGCCTGCAGGAAATGCTGTTCACTACTGACAGGAGGAAGGAATCTGCCAATGAAACCAAGAAGGTATGACTGGAGGTTACCCACAGGTGAGCAGCAGGACTGTGGTACCACACGCATGGAGTTAACACCAAATGCAATTTAATGACCTACGCATTGCAGGATAGATGAGCACAATGGTACATTCAACTACATCCTGTTGTGTGGATCACACTAATCCCTCACTCTGTCTTCTCAAATCTACCGCAGAACATCTCTCCTGACACCAACGAAACTTGCAGGTGCACCCATCCATTTCTGTCTATCTGTTTCCTCATATTGCTATCTGTTCATCTATAATTGACATTCACCGTCACCCTTCTGCAATGTCTCTCCACAGAAGTGCTGTCCATCCATCCAGTCAACACATGATATTACTCTTACTCATAGGTCTCTTCATTTCTTCCTTGCAGAAAAGAGCTCAGAACATATGAAAGAGGCAACATTATGACAAAGGTTGTACAACTACAAATTTCAAAGAAAATTAAGAAACTGACCAACGACATAGATTTATAATCATGAGTTCTTGCTCTCACCCCTATTACGTTGAACCATATATTTAGAAAGCAAGATCTGAACCTCCAATTCCATAGCTCTAATACCAATATTTAACAAGCTGAATTACATTAAATGCACCTTTAGATAAAGTTGTGTGTGCAAAGGAACTTAGCCCATTTACTATTACTCTTGTATAAACTTCCCTCACCTATGGTGGGCCAAATTTCGTTTGTAGCCAAGATTGCTGTTCGATCTCAGTTGAGTTTTTGCTAATTGGAGTAAGTCTTTCTATGGGTGGCAGGAAGATATTTCAGGGATGGCTAGAGTCAGTTCTTGATGAATAAATCAAAAGGTGGCGCGAATTGTGTGTTTGGATCTATTTGTGTACAGTGTGAATGCAGGAACTATTCCATGTGATGAAATAAGGAAAATAGTGTAACAAGAACAGGATAGCTTGTTCATGATTATTGGTGGGAAAATAATCTGCATAATCTTTAACATGCAAACTCTAGTCAGAGTACAGAAGAATTAGGATCTTTTAAGACATGCTCGACCAACCAAAAGCTTATAAATTCCGATTTTAACTTAGGAGTAAGATTTTGGACAGGAAGGGAAGCACCAAAAGTGTGCAATGGTCGAACTTGCAAAACTACAAAACCAACATATGCTCTCAAGACTCCTTTTATCATATTTCATCTCTGATCAAGGATTTTTGCCAGCTCTCAGCAGCTATGCTTTATGCAGAAGCCCTACACATGTCCACTTTTCTGCTTCATAACTGCCATTAATGGATATTCCTCTCCTTTTTCAAAATTTATCAGTGCGATCCAATAAGGTCTGTTGATGGAAGTTATTTATTTTGCTTCCAGCAATATTCCTGTTATTTTTCAAAATTATTTGATGTGAGAACACATTTTAAAATTCATGAACGATGATGGTCATTGAAACAACCAACCAGAGTAGAAGGCTCCACAAATGTCTCTATCATCAATGTGGGGGGAGCCCATATTATCTGTGCAAAAGATGTGATGGAAGAATTTGCAACCACCTTCGGCCAAAAGTGACAAGTGGATGATCCATCTTGCTTGCTTTCACAAGGGATGCTGTTGCTGCGCTGTCTGTGCAACACTAACTGAAACCCTGCACTGCCTGTCACTGTCAAAGAAGTGGTATCCTTACTTTTGACACCACAGCATCATTTCAGGCTGCAGCCAAAGCTATCACAGTTTGTGTTCATTGCTCCTGGGGTGTAATGAACAGTTTACTCCTTAAGGAACCAGTTCATTTTGTTATCATAGAGACAGTGAAGCAACAGGAAAGAGCTGCAGGCTTTGTCCGGACAACAAGCTGCCCACAGATGGACATCATTGACTGCACATATTGCCTTGTTTGTGAAGAAGAGGAGATTCCACTCTCATAATGTGCAACTTATGTGCAATGACAAATAGTGCATTATGCCTGGTTCCTGGTTGGCTGTAGGGATTCGCATTCTAATCAGTATTCTTAACTTGATTTTGTGTCTGTGCCCTGTTTGAGAGCACATTTCCACTCCATCTGACGAAGGAGCAGCCGCTCCGAAAGCTAATGGTATTTGCTACCAAATAAACCTGTTGGACTTTAACCTGGTGTTGTTAAAACTCTTACTCCCTTGCACTAGTGCAGAATGTCATTATTCTGTGCCAAAACTCAATACCTTCCCTCTTCCACCCAGAAAATAGTGTTGGTCCAGTTGCCTGGGGACAAGGGTTATCCCCTGACCACCTGACTTACGAATCCAGTCAGAAACCCAAGCACAGATACAGCAGGACACTATAGTCAGAGCTAAACCTGTACCAGAGCTGATAGAATAATAAGCCTTCTGAATCACATTTTTTTTTCCTAAATGGGTCTGGACATGTTCTGCTGTATAACCCCAAATTACTAGATTCATTGTCATCTGTGGCATGCTTCATAATTTTGCCCTGTAAAAGGGGCAACCTTTACGGACACCTAAGAAAAAGAAGTGGATTGTCAATAGGAGGAAGATCAGATGGAAGACAAAGTTGGAAATAGAGCAGGAGCAATCAATCCCACCATCTGCTAGAAACATGTGACAGCAAGTAATTAAAGAGAGGTTCAGTTGAATAATCCCTCCCTCTTCAGTGCATTAACGATCCTTCCTACCATCCCATAGACACACATCAAATGAACGTCCTGAAAATACACACCTTCTTGGGTATTGTGCTCACATCATAACGAAATGTTAAGATCAACCGCTAAGTTAAGAAAAAGACAAAAAAAATCAAGCTGCTTTGTCTTAATTAACAATTCCAGACTAATAAACAACCTTGTGCAAAGCTCTTGTGTCTGACTAACTACATGACAATTCTCCTATGGTTATAGCTTGGGAGGTGGAAGGCTGCTGAAATTCCACTAATGGTATTTGAGATGGCAATAATGGTTGACCTCAAGGAGCCCTGGCTGTAGAGGACCTATTTTTAGACTGCTGAATGTCAGTGTTGGCTAGCCTGGAAGGAAAATGGGGAAATAAGAATGTTGGTCTGAACTGGCCTTGTATACTTTAAAATGGAACACCAGTAAAACGGGGAAATAAAAATATTGATCCAAATTATTTTTTTCCTTTCTGTTAGCCCAACTGACTATCTGTAAACAAGAAGGGCACTGGCTGAGAGGCTTTCATTCTGAGAGAGGACATCACATGCCTCTTCCATGACCTGTGTCACTCCCAGGAGACTGATTCTCACAAAGGCCATTGCTGTACACAGGAACATATTCAGGAATGATATGGTACATGAAGGCCTGTCCATGCACTTCTTTGTGCTTTGAAAACTAGAGAAGATACTCCAGAGCTCAGCGGTTTGAACTTCCATCAATGCCCTAGAGATTCTATCACTCTTGATTCCACAGCTGATCACTAGCTTCATAGATGACTACATAGTTTCAATGTCATGTGCGTGTCATGCCACAAATTGGGACATAAAAGTCACATTATTAGATACAACGTTCACTAAATTACACAACTGTATCATTTCAAACTTTAGACATTAGAAATCTATTGGAAGAAAAACTATTGGTTTGAAAATTTTCGGATGAAAAGTTTTTTTTCCGAAATGCTTTGAGCGATTTCTGGAGCGAAAAATAGTACTGCACAACCCAGTGCCTAGGTTACAGAATTACTGGATGCTGTAATTACATACACAGATTCTGTTATAAATTGGGACATTAAAATTTTTATTGACTTGCAAATTGTGAAAGGCTTTCATAGAGTAGTTGGGAGAAACTGTTTTCATTAGCAGGAGGATCAGCAAACAAATGACACAAATTTAAGATAATTGGCAAAAGCATTGGTGGTGTGGGGCTTGGTGGGAGCATGGAAAGAAGTTGAGCGTTTTTCTTATTACATGATGAGTTGTTATGATCGCGAATGCAATGCCTAAAAGGATGATGAAAGCAAACTTAACAATCACTTTTAAAAGAAAATTGGATACACATTGAAAAGGAAAAATCTGCATCATTATGGAGGAAGAGCTTGGAGTGCTAATTGGATGGCTTTTAAAGAGTCCTATGCTGTGTGATTTCATGAACAGAGTGCTGAAATGGTGGCAAGAGTAAATTAGATTTTGTACAGAGGAAGTGATAACAAGGCACAGGATTTTTCTAAAATAATATATGTGCAAAAATTAATCAGACAAGAGATTTGGATCCCATTTCTCTGTACAAGATTCAAGTCTCGAATTCTCTAACCAACTGCACCACCTATCCCTCCACTCCAAAACATGTTTGCACATGTATTGACCACAACTTTTATAAGCACAAGTCATCTGCTGTACGAAACTATGGTTTTATATAGAATGTCACTTTTTAGAATTATGTTGAATTATGTTCCTCGTATACCCAAGATTGAATTTATAGATGTAAAAAGATAAAGAAGCTATAATTTTGTTACCTTTTTTCTAAAAGTTAAGTAAGGTTGTGAGACCAAACATTCAGAATTTTAAAAAAAGGAAAAGAACTTACTGATGCTTAAATTCAATATGCTTACCATTAATAGGAAATGGTCATTTAGATAGTTATTCTACAAATAAATTGACATTGATCAGAAATATTTTGATATCATTTCTCTAACATGTCTTTTTTTGATGAGGGTCAGGGGGGGATTTGCCCTGGTGCAGGTGTACTCGAGAAATTACAGTATGCTAGTTACCTGAGTCAGCTAAAACGTATGAAGGAGCAAGCACAAGTGATTAACCAGACAATTGCAGAACTAGCCACCATGCCCTATCTGCATGAAATGAGTCAACATGAAATTGAACTGGTAAGACAACTTCCGATAAATCTTTTGATATAGTTGTTCCTATATTTAAAATAGGCTACTTCCAACATCAGTATATTACTATGAAAAAGTGATGTTAAGGACTGCTTGGGTATAACTTTCATCATAGGCAAGAACATAAAACTGGCTGTATCAAAACAATGTCATCCCAGATTTTCTTTGGGTGATCTTTGCAATGAATGGTCAATCCTCACCCCACATTTTTTTTCCTGGGGCGATTTTATCGTAATATTACATAGAATGCAAAGAATTGAAACAGGCCATTCAGTCCAATTGATCTATGCCAGTGCTTCCACTCCACATAAGCCTTCTGCCACCTTGCTTAATATAACATCAGCATAACTTTCTATGCCTTCTCCCTCATGATTACCTATCTTCTCCCACTACTTCTATGCTAACTGCTTTTTGTGGTTGCAAGTTCCACATTCTCTCCATTGGCAATCCCTCGTGTTGAATATGATTTTTTTTCTTGTGAATGGCAGGATGGAAATGAGATGTCAGCATTGTCTGTGAGGTCACAGATGGCTTATGAGCCCTATCATCCTTGTGCTCACTGATCCAGACACTTGCATATTAAAACTTGCATCCTTATTTTCAAATCCCTCCATCACCTCACCCCTCCCCAGAGAACAGGAATGAGATAGAGAATCTGCTGAACTGGTGCGGCAACAATAATATCTCCCTCAATGTCAACAAAACAAAGGAGATTGTCATCGACTTCAGGAAGCTTAAAGGAGAACATGCCCCTGTCTACATCAACGGGGACGAAGTAGAAAGGATCGAGAGCTTCAAGTTTTTAGATGTCCAGATCACCAACAACCTGTCCTGGTCCCCCCCATGCCGACATTATAGTTAAGAAAGCCCACCAACACCTCTATTTTCTCAGAAGCTACGACTCTCACCAACTTTTACAGATACACCATAGAAAGCATTCTTTCTGGTTGTATCACAGCTTGGTATGGTTCCTGCTCTGCTCAAGACCGCAAGGAACTACAAAAAGTCGTGAATGTAGCCCAATCTATCACGCAAACCAGCCTCCCATCCATTGACTCTGTCTTCCCTTACTGCTGCATCAGCAAAGCAGCCAGCATAATTAAGGACCCCACGCACCCCAGACATTCTCTCTTCTACCTTCTTTCGTCGGGAAAAAGATACAAAAGTCTGAGGTCACATACCAACCGACTCAAGAACAGCTTCTTCCCTGCTGCTATCAGACTTCTGAATGGACTTACCTTGCATTAAGTTGATCTTTCTTTACACCCTATGACTGGAACACTACATTCTGCACTCTCTCGTTTCCTTCTCTATGAACGGTATACTTTGTCAGTATAGCGCACAAGAAACAATACTTTTCACTGTATGTTAATATATGTGACAATAATAAATCAAATCTTCATAATCTCCTCCAGCCCACAGCTCATCATGATACCTGCTTCCCTTAATTCCGGCCTCTTGAATAACCCCGATTTAAATCACTCTACTGTTGGTGGCTATGCCTTCAGCTGCCAGAGTCCTAAGTTGAGGAATTCTCTCTCTAAACCTCTCCATCTCATTTTCCTCCTTTAACAAACTTCTTAAAACCTACTTCTTTGAGAAATCTTTACTTAATCTGACCTAATTTTCTTATATACCTTGGTACCACATTTTGTTTTCTGAAGTCCGTGTGAAATATCTTGTGAAGACATTTTATTACCGGTGCTATGTAAATAGAAATTGTTGCAATTAGCAAAAGAAGCATTTGGACCCGTTATTCTCATTGGAAATTATCCTTATAAGGAATGAATTACAATATAAATATGACCACATTGCAAGTTTATTAATGTCTTCTGGAATTTTGGTGCAGCCTTCTTCAGCATTAACCATACCCCCAACTTAGCATCACAAGTAAAATGTCTGGATGATACTAAGTCCAGTTTGTTTATCTAAATTGCAAATTGTGGGAAGTAGTGTATCACAAGGATCAATGCTGGGACTACTGTTATTTGCCATCGGCCCTCTTGTAATACAGAGGCTTAGTGATTTTCCTTATGTAACAGTGAATAATAACGAGAAGAAAAGAAAGGGAAAAGATTCTTAGGAGGATATCTGTTGTGTGTGTTCGGGGAGCAATTCTCCTACCTGATCCACAGTGAGGAAAAGTATGTCAGATGTTTTTGCTCCCTTAAGAACATCCTAGAAATCACCAAACACATCTAAACTCCAGTAAAAATTAATTAATCAATAACTAACCGAAATGTAGTTGATGATCCCTTTAAGTTCTGTCTGCTGCTGAACACACATGCAACAATGCGTGTTTAAGAAAAGATGTTAGGTGGAGTGTTAAGTTCCAAAATTGCAGCATTGGGTCAAATCAGTCATTTGATTTATTATTGTCACATGTATTAGTATACAGTGAAAAGTATTGTTGCTTGTGTGCTATATAGAATAAGCATACCGTACATAGAAAAGGAGAGGGTGCAGAATGTAGTGTTACAGTCATAGCTAGGTAGGTAGATAGGTCCATGAGGTAGTGTTACACAGTATGCCTACTGAACACACTCCCGCCATAGACCCACTGCACACATGCTAATGCCATCACCAAAATGGTGCCCACTGCAAACAGCACCAGAAATATGTGCAGTGTTGTGGACAGGAAGAATAGAATATAAAATAGAATAAAAAAGGAGTATATTATTTAAATGGAGAGAGATTGCAGAATTCTGCGATAGAGGGAATTGGATGTCCTCGTACATGAATCATAAAGGGTTAGTAAGCAAGTGATTAGAAAGACATGGCGAACAATCACTGAAACAACTATACGAGTCCAAAGGAAGAAAATGTCATCGGTGTATCTAGTGTATAGCATCGGTTGAAGGTCCTGCACAGTGAAGAGGTCTTGTTCGAACCTGTGCATGAAGATGTTGGCATATTGCGGTGCGAATTTGGTCCCCATGGCTGTTCCGTGTATCTGGATGAAGAACTGGTTGTTGAAGTGAAGATGTTGTGGTCCAGGATGGTACATTTTCTTATTTTGGACTCTGCATTGGCGTTTGTAATTGGCGAACAATTACTGAAACAATTATATGATGACATCAATAAATTCCATCCCACCATCAGACTCACCATGGACTACTCTCCGGAATCGGTTGCATTCTTGGACACACGCATCTCCATCAAGGATGGTCACCTCAGCACTTCACTGTACCACAAGCCCACGGATAATCTCACGATGCTCCACTTCTCCAGCTTCCACCCTAAACATGTTAAAGAAGCCATCCCCTATGAACAAGCTCTCCGTATACACAGGATCTGCTCAGGTGAGGAGGATTGCAACATTCACCTCCAGACGCTGAAAGATGCCCTCATAAGAACAGGATATGGCGCTCGACTCATTGATCGACAGTTCCGACGCGTCAGAGCGAAAAACCCACCGACCTCCTCAGAAGACAAACATAGGACATGGCGGACAGAGTACCCTTCATCTTCCAATACTTCCCCGGAGTGGAGAAGCTACGACGTCTTCTCCGGAGCCTTCAACATGTCATCGATGAAGACGAACATCTCGTCAAGCCCATCCCCACACCCCCAATTCTTGCGTTCAAACAACCGCACAACCTCAAACAGACCATTGTCCGTAGCAAACTACCCAGCCTTCAGGAGAACAGTGACCATAACATCACACAACCTTGCCACAGAAACCTCTACCAAGACGTGCCAGATCATCGACACGGATGCCATCATCTCATGAGAGAACACCATCCACCAGGTACGCGGTACACACACTTGCAACTCGGCCAACGTTGTCTACCTGATACGCTGCAGGAAAGGATGTCCCGAGGCATGGTACATTGGGGAGACCATGCAGACGCTACGACAATGGATGAATGAACACCGCTCGACAATCACCAGGCAGGAGTGATCTCTTCCTGTTGGGGAACACTTTAGCAGTCACGGGCATTCAGCCTCTGATCTTCGGGTAAGCGTTCTCCAAGGCGGCCTTCACGACACACGACAACGCAGAATCGCAGTGCAGAAACTGATAGCCAAGTTCCACACACGAGGACGGCCTCAACCAGGATCTTGGGTTCATGTCACATTATCTGTAACCCCCCACGACTTGCCTGGGCTTGCAAAATCTCACTAACTGTCCTGGCTGGAGACAATACACATCTCTTTAACCTGTGCTTAACCCTCTCTCCACTCATATTGTCTGTACCTTTCAGACTTGATTACCTGTAAAGACTTGCATTCCAACCATTATCTTGTAAATTGAGTTTGTGTCTATATATGCCCTGTTTGTGAACACAACTCCCACTCACCTGATGAAGGGGCAGTGCTCCGAAAGCTTGTGGCATATGCTACCAAATAAACCTGTTGGACTTTAATCTGGTGTTGTGAGACTTCTTACTGTGCTTACCCCAGTCCAACACCGACATCGCCACATCGGGGAAAAGAATTCCAGAGACTAACTAACTGCAACAGCGAGGCCCCTTTTAAGGGGCAATCGTTTGCGGGTAATGTTACCCACCGGGACAGAGCGCGCAAACCTTGACCCATGGAGTGGTAAAGGGCAGGTCCAGGGTAGAGAAACCTTCATTGCAAGCCAGGGAATCGGAGAGACAAGAACTGTGTCGGTGTTAAGCTTATGTGTATTGTTTTGCTGTTCAATAAATCACCATTGTGATTTAAAGCTTCCTTGAAGTATCGCCTTGAGCTACAATACTAATCACTCAGGAAAAAAAACCTCTCCTCATCGCAGTCTTAAATGGGAAACCCTTCATTTTTAAAATGCAGCCTCAATTCTAGATTTCCCAATGAGGAAAAATATCCTCTCAGTATCTACCCCATTAAGTCCGCTTTCAATAAAATCACATTCTTCTAAACTCTAGTGAGTATAGGCCCATTCTGCTCAATCTTTCCTTCATCCTAGGAACCTTCTCTGAACTGCCTCCAATAGAACTATATCTTTCAGTAAGACAACCAAAAGTGCACACAGTAGTCTAGTTGTGGTCTCAGCAATCACTTGTACCTCTGCAGTCAAACTTCCCTACTTTTATGTTCCACCCTCTTGCTTTCCTTACTAGTTGCTTGTACCTGCATACCAACGTTTTGTGATTCATGGATGAGGACACCCAGACCCCTTCTACTGCAGCATTCTGAAAATCTCTATTTAAATATTCTGCATTTCTGTTCTTCCTTCCAAAGTGGACAACCTCACATTTTCCTACATTATACTCTAATCTACCAAATTCTTGCCCATTCACAACTTACATACATCACTGCAAATGTTTTGCACCCTCCTCACAACTTGCTTCTCTACCTATTTTTGCTACAACAGGCAATCCCTTCATCCAAGTCATTAATATAGATTGTAAACAGTTGAGGTCCCCAGCACCGATTCCTGTGGGACCCATTTATCCCGATTGTTTCCTGTCACCCAATCTTCTGTCCAAACTGATGCATTATCCCCAACAGCTTGAGTTCTCCTCTTCTGCCGTAACCTTTTGTGTGGCACCTTACCAAATACATCACATCTACTAGTTCCCCTTTATCCATCCTGCTCGTTACATTCTCATTTTCTGCAAAGAAATTAGGAAGTGCTATGGTTTCATCAGAAATGGCTGATCAAATATCCTATCGATACTTAAATCTTATTATACGTTTACCCTAAAGCTGCATTCATTAATGACTGATGCTGTTGACACCCTTGAAGGAAACAGGAATAATGGAGAATGTGTTTGGAACAAAATTGAAAAGGTAAGTTTCAATTTATTATTTTACACAATTGGATTAAATCCATGGAGTTGTATTAAGGCTTGATTAAATTGCTTGGAAAGTGATACCTTCTGCTGTTTTTTCCAGTTCATGTAATTAAATTACCTCCATTGAAATATGAATATAATGTAGTGAGATAGTTTCTCAAAATTACCTGTTTTATATTGCTGTTAACATTCCATTATTGTTCGCCCACCCCACCATTCGTCACCATCCAGCTATGCAAAGTTTGAGAGAAAGTTAGTAAATAACATTTCTATTTCCGTGTCATCTATGCCACAGTTGGTAGCACTCTTACCTCATAGGCAGGTTATGGACTGAGGTCCCACTCTAGAGAGATTTGAGCACAAACACAGGCTGATTCTCCAGGTTTTTAGCTAAAACATTAAAACAAGGCCCTGTCTGTTCTCAAGTTGACATTAAAGGTTCCATGACACTTTTTCCAAGAGAGTAAGGCAGTTATTACTTTTGCCTCATCAACATTTTATCCCTTAACGTCACAAGCAAATTATCTGGTTAACACATTGCTCCCTCGCATGATAAATTGTGAGGAGGATAACCTTAGATTACAGAAGGATATAGAAGGACTGATCAGTGGCAAATGGAATTCAATCTAGAAAACAGAGGTGATGCAGTTGGGCAGGACAAACAAGGCAACAGAATACGGCAAGACCCTGGGAAACACCGAGGATCAGAGGGATCTTGGTGTGCATGTGCAACAGACCCTTAAGGTAGTAGGACAGGTGGATAAAGTGGTTAAGGCAGCATATGGCATACTTGCCTTCATTATGGCATAGATGGCAGAGTCATCAGGAGTATAGAAACACAGAGGGACCTAGGTGTGCAAGTCCACAAATCCTTGAAGGTGGCAACACAGGTGGAGAAGAAGGCATATGGTCTGCTTACGTTTATAGGACGGGGTATAGAGTATAAAAGCTGGAGTCTGATGATGCAGCTGTACAGAACGCTGGTTAGGCCACATTTGGAGTACTGCGTCCAGTTCTGGTCGCCGCACTACCAGAAGGACATGGAGGCGTTAGAGAGAGTGCAGAGAAGGTTTACCAGGATGTTGCCTGGTATGGAGGGTCTTAGCTATGAGGAGAGATTGGGTAAACTGGGGTTGTTCTCCCTGGAAAGACGGAGAATGAGGGGAGATCTAATAGAGGTGTACAAGATTATGAAGGGGATAGATAGGGTGAACGGTGGGAAGCTTTTTCCCAGATCAGAAGTGACGTTCACGAGGGGTCACGGGCTCAAGGTGAGAGGGGTGAAGTATAACTCAGATATTAGAGGGATGTTTTTTTTTTACACATAGGGTGGTGGGGGCCTGGAATGCACTGCCAAGTAGGGTGGTGGAGGCAGGCACACTGACATCGTTTAAGACTTACCTGGATAGTCACATGAGCAGCCTGGGAATGGAGGGATACAAACGATTGGTCTAGTTGGACCAAGGAGCGGTACAGGCTTGGAGGGCCGAAGGGCCTGTTTCCTGTGCTGTACTGTTCTTTGTTTATTAGCCGACGCATAGAGTTTAAGAGTAGGGAGCTTTTGCTGGACTATACAAAATGTTGGTTAGGCCACAGCTAGAGTAGTATGTGCAGTCCTGGAATCCACATGATAGGAGGGATCTGATAGCACTGGAGAGGGTGCAGAGGAGATTTACCAGGATGTTGCCTGGGCTGGAGAGTTTTATTTATGAAGAGATTTGGTAGACTAGGGTTGTTTTCCTTGGAGTAGAGGAAACTGGGGAGGGAATGTGATTGAGGTGTATTAAATTACGAGGGACATAGACAGACAGGAATAAACTTTTCCCCTTGGTGGAGGGATCAATGACCAGGGGACATAGATTTAAGGTAATGGACAGGAGGTTTATAGGGGATGGGACAAAAAAACCTTTTCACCCAAAGGGTCACAGGAGTCTGGAACTCTCTGCCTGAAAAGTTGGTGGAGGCAGAGACCTTCAACATTTTAGTAGTATTAAAATGTGCACTTGCGATGCCAAGACATACAAAGCTATGGGCCATGGGCTGGAAAATGGGATTAGAATAGTGTTTTGTCTTTGACCAGCACAGACTGAATGGGCTAAAGGGCCTTATGTGCTGTAGATCTCTATAACAAGTTTTTACATTCAAAAGTACTTTATTGACTGTAAAGCATTAGGGACATCCTGAAGTTGTGGAAGTATTATATATACTTGCAAGTCTGTCTTTCATTAAATAGAAACATAGAAGATAGGAGGAAATTCCCTTTCTAACTGCACTGTGGGTGTGCTTGCACCAGATGGACTGCAACAGTTCATGAAACATAAGTTAGGAACAGGAGGCCACCATTTGTCCCTTTGAGCCTGCTCCGCCATTCAGAACTATCACGGCTGATCATCCCCATCAATAGCTTAACCCTGCTTTCTCCCCATAACCTTTGATCCCATTCGCCCCAAGTGCTATATCTAGCCACCTCTTGAATACATTCAATGTTTTGGCATCAACTACTTCCTGTGGTAATGAATTCCACAGGCTCACCACTCTGGGTGAAGAAGTGTCTCCTCACCTCCATCCTAAATGGTCTACCCCAAATCCTCAGCCTGTGACCCCTGGTTCTGGACTCTCCCATCATTGGGAACATCCTCCCTGCATCTACTCTGTCTCGTCCTGTTAGAATTTTATAAGTCTCTATGAGATAGAGTCATAGAGGTTTACAGTATGGAAACAGGCCCTTCAGCCCAACTTGTCCATGCCGCCCTTTGTTTTTTTAAACCCTTAAGCTAGTCCCAATTGCCTGCATTTGGCCCATATCCTGCTATACTCATTTTACCCAAGTAACTGTCTAAGCACTTTTTAAAAGACAAAATTGTATCCGCCTCTACTACTACCTCTGGCAGCTTGTTCCAGACACTCACCACCCTCTGAAAAAATTGGCCCTCTGGACACTTTTGTATCTCTCCCCTCTCACCTTATTTTCTGGTTTAATAATATCCTTTCTATAATAGGGTGACCAGAACTGTACACAGTATTCAAAGTGTGGTCTTACCAATGTCCTGCACAACTTCAACAAGACGTCCCAACTCCTGTATTCAATGTTCTGACCGATGAAACCAAGCATGCTGAATGCCTTCTTCACCACTCTGTCCACCTGTGACTCCACTTTCAAGGAGCTATGAACCTGTACCCCTAGATCTCTTTGTTCTGTAACTCTCCCCAACATCCTACCATGAATTAAGTCCTGCCCTGGTTCAATCTACCAAAATGCATCACCTTGCATTTATCTAAATTAAACTCCATCTGCCATTCGTCAGCCCACTGGCCCAATTGATCAAGATCCTGTTGCAATCGGAGATTACCTTCTTCACTGTCCACTATGCCACCAATCTTGATGTCATCTGCGAACTTACTAACCATGCCTCCTATATTCTCATCCAAATCATTAATATAAATGACAAAAAATACAGTGGACCCAGCACTGATCCCTGGGTCAACACCGCTGGTCACAGGTCTCCAGTTTGAAAAACAACCCTCTACAACCACCCTCTGGCTTCTGTCAAGCCAGTTTTTTTATCTATTTAGCTACCTCACCCTGGATCCAGTGAGATTTAACCTTATAGATCCCCCCCCTCATTCATCTGAACTCCAGCGAAAACAATCCTAACCTAGTCAATCTCTCCTCATTCATCAGTCCCGCCATCCATTTGCTGCACTCACTCGAGAGCAAGAACATGCTTCCTCACAAAAGGGAGTAATTGAAAATATTGTTGGTATTGCACAAAGCCCAGAAGAAGATAAACAGCTTTATTTATATAAATTTCTTGCACCTGTTCCAGCCCACCAAAAATGTATGTCATGCAGAGAAGTACTGGTCCAATAGTGTAGATTTCCATCTCTTTTCACAAAGTATGATGCTCTGTGGACTGACATACATGGGGAATTCACAAACTAATGTTCACAAAATTAGAGGTAATTATCATAAATTGATCAAGTCAAAACAATAAGTGTGTTTGCCATGGAAATAGAAAAATGCTGTTCAGGAAAAAGTTTCTGTACACCCATCTATGCTCATTTATCACATGGCTTGGGTGAATTTCCTCCATGTTCATTGTGCAGCCGTTTTTTCACTATTTCACAATATTGTGATAAATAGGGCACTAAGTAAAAATATGAAATATTAGAATGATACGCAACACATTGAAAAAAATTTGAAAGCCATTTAAAATCTAAATTTTATATGCTGTATTTTTCATTGGCATTCCAAAGAAAAACTTGAATGAATAGATGATTAATTACAGGTTGGGCTAATTGAGGACCTTATCTATCAGTTAGAAGATAATTTTCTGAAGTCTAAAGCCCTGAAAACAGCTCGAAAACAAAGAAGAGAAGTGAAAAAACTGAAAAGCCAGAAACTCGTTCTATTGCCTGGTGACTTGAAGCCATCCAGAGACACAAAGACTATAGGAAAATCACTGGTACAGTCACAGACTGATAGACGAGACAACAAAATCCCATCTTCAAATTAATGAGGCATCGCCGAGGAACATTGATTATTTGCTACAAGTTCCCTTGCTTCAATATTCATTGTTGTGGCATTAGCTTGTTTTTGGAGCTTGAATAGTTGTATTGAAATGGTTCAAAAATGAAGATAAAACTGAAATTGAAAGACTGACTATTTCAATTAATATTTTCTTCTTCACATCGCATAGTTTTGTCAGTGATCAATTTAACACATTCAAGCACAGACTACAAATGTATTAATTGCATACATACAAAACAAAGGTGATTCAGTTTCTATTGTAGTTAATTTATTCAGAATGTATCTGAAAATGAAGTGTTATCCATAATATAATCCATAAGAGATAATATCAGGGTAGTACTGAGGGATGACATAGGCTCTGAGGAACAAAACGTGGAATCATTATGGGTAGAGATGAGGAATAGTAGAGGGAGAAAGACACTAGTAGGTGTGGTATATAGGCCCCCAAATAATAATGTTGAGGTAGGGAGGGCTATAAACAAGCAGATAAGGGATGCGTGTAAAAACAGAACGGCAATAATCATGGGGGACTTCAACATGCACATTGACTGGCAGACTCAAGTCGGTAAGGGTGGAATGGAGGAAGAGTTCTTAGAATGCTGTCGGGATAGTTTCCTTGAACAGCATGTTATGGAACCGACGAGGGAACGAGCTATTTTGGATCTGGTATTGTGTAACGAGGTAGGTAGAATTAAGGATCTTATTGTGAAGGACCCTCTTGGGTCTAGTGACCACAATATGGTCGAATTTCTGATTCAGATGGAAGAGGAGAAAGTTTGGTCCCAAACCAGTGTCCTCTGTTTGAACAGAGGGAAATATGATAGGATGAGGGATGACTTGGCTAAGGTAGACTGGGAGAGCAGGCTGGCAGGTAGGATAGCTGAGGAACAGTGGAGGATTTTTAAGGAGATCCTTTTCAGTTCTCAGCAAAAATATATTCCAGCAAAAAACAAGGATTGTAAGAAAAGGGAGAACCAGCCGTGGATAACGAAGGAAATAAAGGAGAGTATTAAAATAAAAACAGCTGCGTACAGAGTGGCCAAAAATAGTGGAGAAACAAGTGATTGGGAAAAATTTAAGAAACAACAAAGAGAGACTAAGAAAGCGATAAAGAAAGGAAGGATAGACTATGAAGCTAGGCTAGCAATTAATATAAAAAATGATAGTAAAGGTTTTTATAAATATATAAAAAGGAATAGAGTGGCTAGAGTGAATGTTGGACCCTTGGAGGACGAGAGGGGGGAGTTAATAGTGGGAAATGAGGATATGGCTGAGTCTTTAAATAAGTTTTTTGTGTCGGTCTTCACGGTGGAGGACACAAATAGTTTGCCAAATATTAACGATAGAGGGTTGGCAGCAGGAGAAATACTTAATACAATTAATGTTACCAGAGAGGCAGTGCTGGGTAGACTAATGGGACTGAAGGTGGATAAGTCCCCGGGTCCGGATGGAATGCATCCCAGGGTATTGAAAGAAATGTCAGAGGTAATAGTGGATGCGTTAGTGATTATTTATCAAAACTCGTTGCATTCTGGGGTAGTGCCGGTTGATTGGAAAACGGCTAATGTTACGCCGCTGTTTAAAAAAGGAAGGAGACAAAAGGCGGGTAACTATAGGCCGGTCAGCTTAACGTCTGTAGTAGGGAAAATGCTGGAATCCATTATTAAAGAGGAGATAGCAGGGCATCTGGATAGAAATGGTTCGATCAATCAGACGCAGCATGGATTCATGAGGGGAAAGTCGTGCTTGACGAACATGTTGGATTTTTATGAAGATGGGACTAGGGCGGTTGATGGAGGAGAACCGGTGGATGCGGTGTTTTTGGATTTCCAAAAGGCGTTTGATAAGGTGCCCCATAAAAGGCTACTGAAGAAGATTAGGGCACACGGAGTTGGGGGTAGTGTGTTAAAGTGGATTGGGGACTGGCTATCCGACAGGAAGCAAAGAGTCGGAATAAATGGGTGTTTTTCCGGTTGGAGGAAGGTAACTAGTGGCGTGCCGCAGGGATCGGTACTCGGGCCGCAACTATTTACCATTTATATAGATGATCTGGAGGAGGGGACGGAGTGTAGGGTAACGAAGTTTGCAGACGACACAAAGATAAGTGGAAAAGTGAATCGTGTGGAGGACGGAGAAGATCTGCAGAGAGATTTGGACAGGCTGAGTGAGTGGGCGAGGATATGGCAAATGGAGTATAACGTTGAGAAATGCGAGGTTATACACTTTGGAGGAAATAATAACAAATGGGATTACTATCTCAATGGAAACAAATTAAAACATGCTACCGTGCAAAGGGACCTGGGGGTCCTTGTGCATGAGACGCAAAAGCCCAGTCTGCAGGTACAACAGGTGATCAAGAAGGCAAATGGGATGTTGGCCTATATTGCGAGGGGGATAGAATATAAAAGCAGGGATGTCTTGATGCACCTGTACAGGGCATTGGTGAGGCCGCAGCTGGAATACTGTGTGCAGTATTGGTCCCCTTATATGAGGAAGGATATATTGGCATTGGAGGGAGTGCAGAGAAGGTTCACCAGGTTGATACCGGAGATGAGGGGTTTGGATTATGAGGAGAGGCTGAGGAGATTGGGTTTGTACTCGTTGGAGTTTAGAAGGATGAGGGGGGATCTTATGGAGACTTATAAGATAATGCGGGGGCTGGATAGGGTGGAGGCGGAGAGATTCTTTCCACTTAGTAAGGAAGTTAAAACTAGAGGACACAGCCTCAAAATAAAGGGGGGTCGGTTTAAGACAGAGTTGAGGAGGAACTTCTTCTCCCAGAGGGTGGTGAATCTCTGGAATTCTCTGCCCACTGAGGTGGTGGAGGCTACCTCGCTGAATATGTTTAAAGCGCAGATGGATGGATTCCTGATCGGTAAGGGAATTAAGGGTTATGGGGATCAGGCGGGTAAGTGGTACTGATCCACGTCAGATCAGCCATGATCTTATTGAATGGCGGGGCAGGCTCGAGGGGCTAGATGGCCTACTCCTGCTCCTATTTCTTATGTTATGTTCTTATTTCTTATAATATTCAGTGGCACAAATCAATTCCGCTTTTAAGTTCAAATGCTTTTAGAAATCTTTGTTTATTTTTCATGGTAGAATTGTAGAAAATGTATTATCTTCATTTGCTGAAATGCATAGAAGTTACAACATAAACAGACTATTTGACCCAACTCATTTTTCACCTTTAGCCTCAAAAAGCAAATAATTCTAATCATGCCCCCACCCACCCGTACAAGATTGTCTAAACACCCAAAGAAAGGCAAGTGCATATCATCTGTTTTTAAAGGATATATATTGGTTTGCAAGATTTTTGTTTAGTGATTATTCCTGAGCAGTTTTGATATGGCTTATAGTGAATAGTTCAGTAATAAAGCTGATTTTTTTTGTCACCTGGTTTTGATCTACCTAAAGTCAACCTTAACAAAAGTGGATGTTGCCTCGGTCCTTTAGCCTTCACCAACCTAACCTTGATTGGTGAGTTTCTGCCTCAACCATAAATCCTGGAAGTGAATTCCCAAGTTTCAACTTCCCAATGTTTCTCCTATTTATTCTTTATCTCATACATTTTATCATGTATCAAAGATCCCTCATTCCTGGTCTCTCCAAGTACAAGATAACACTCTGCTTCTATTCTATCCAATCTGACCCATCCATTCATATGTAGGCACCACCATTATATTGTTCCATAATCTGCATCGTTCTTCCATTCATTTGTATTTTCTTACGTCAGGCAGCATTCTGGTGAAACTGCTCTGTATGCTCTCTACAGCCTCAATATTTTCCTTCAAGACTGCAGACAGCATTGCAACTGATGTTATGGTTTTATGTGGGTCCCTAACTATCTTTCAATAGTTTCACAAAGGCCGCTGCTAAAAATCAAGAAAGCAGTAATTAGTGGAAATATTCTTTGTTGGATGCATAAATGATTGGACCTAAAGATAGTCAGTCATCACTTTGGAAGGATGTTAGCAGTGAGGGCACACCAGGTCTATTTTTTGACCCCTTTGAAATCATAAAATGTTCGAGTGCCAAGCAGAGAAGCTATAGAACATAGAACAGTACAGCACAGAACAGGCCCTTCGGCCCACGATGTTGTGCCGAGCTTTATCTGAAACCAAGATCAAGCTATCCCACTCCCTATCATCCTGGTGTGCTCCATGTGCCCATCCAATAACCGCTTAAATGTTTCTAAAGTGTCTGACTCCACTATCACTGCAGGCAGTCCATTCCACACCCCAACCACTCTCTGCGTAAAGAACCTACCTCTGATATCTGTCCTTTATCTCCCACCACGAACCCTACAGTTATGCCCCCTTGTAATAGCTCCATCCACCCGAGGAAATAGTCTTTGAACGTTCACTCTATCCCCTTCATCATTTTATACACCTCTATTAAGTCTCCCCTCAGCCTCCTCCGCTCCAGAGAGAACAGCCCTAGCTCCCTCAACCTTTCCTCATATGACCTACCCTCCAAACCAGGCAGCATCCTGGTAAATCTCCTCTGCACTCTTTCCAGCGCTTCCACATCCTTCTTATAGTGAGGTGACCAGAACTGCACACAATATTCCAAATGTGGTCTCACCAAGGTCCTATATTTTGAGATGGCAGATTAGTGAGGTACTTTGCCTTCCTCTTTTGCATCAAGGGAGAGGCTGCCTCTATTCAAACATTTAAGGGCAATTTCAAGTCTCAACAGATTGATTATTTTCATATCTAAGGACCGAGGCAACATCCACTTTTGACTTTAGGTGGACCAAAACCAGGTGACAAAAAAAAATAATCAGTTTTATTAGTGAACTATTCACTATAAGCCGTATCAAAACTGCTCAGTAATAATCACTAAACAAAAATCTTGCAAAGCAATATATATCCTTAAAAACAGATGATATGCACTTGCAATCTTGCAAGGGTGAATTAATTTTTAGTTTTAATTGTAATTTATGTTCTGAAACAACTGTAAAAGGATAGTTTCTACTGTCTTTTGCCAACTCTCCAGCATCCTGAAAAAAATTGACAAATTTTAATCCAGAAGTAAAACACCAAACAAATGTTCCTAATGAATCTATTAATAGAGTGATTCAGCAGATATCTATATTTCAACATAATGCAGTTTCCAAAATTGAAAAACTAAAATTAAAAGATTTCCAAGAATACTTCTGCCAGCAATAACACGCGGAAGCACAAGCTATTTTTTCCAAGTTTTATTTTCATCTAGGTATCAGGTTTATATGGAACTACTTTATAAAAAAAGTTATGTACATATAAAAATGTAATATATCCTTCACTTAGCAGCTCAGATGACTAATCTGCAGACTACAGAATACATAAGGGAATAATCCAGTATGTAAATGTAAAACACAATAAGACAAAAATAGTTTTCTTCACAAGGAAGCAAGTGTCAGTACAAGGTTGCATTCCAGAACTAAAGTGACTCATCACATGGATATCTAGTTAGCAAAATATTCAAAATATAGAAACATCCAAATATACAAAACACTGTAGCACTGTTAATTCTACAAAAAAAGGTCATGCTACGTAAAAGTCAAGATTTAGCATGCAAAATGAGATTCTATAAATGGTGCTTAGTTTTTAAACAAGAGGTGAATCTATAAAATTGTTAGAGCCTTAGAACAATCCTTGACTAAATAACTTATTTTTAATACATTATATATAATTAGAACCATAATGAGAACCTTAGTTTAATCCTTTTTCATGAAGCTTTGGGAAAACCTGAACGATTGTCTCCAGCAGTATTTAAAAACAGTGACCCATAATATTGGCCAGAAGACCACCTGTTCATTTTCCTTCCATTAAAATTTGGAATATTTCATCTAATTGAGAAAAATTGAACCAATATCTTGTAGGAATAAGCATATTGTATATCAGAAATTAAAAATGTAATAAGACTATCAGCATTAAAAATAAAGATGCTGTCTTTTTCTTGTCTTGGAGACTACGTATTACCTAGCAGCCAGTTTTATGGGGCAATTTTCACCTAATCTTCAGATTGGGAAACTGACAGGAGTAGGTGCAACTCTGGTTTTACCTCCAGCTCAGTTTTATTCTTTATTGAAGTCAATGGAGAAATACTGGGGCAGGACGCAAACCAAAATTCCACTCCATCCTTTGTTACTTGCCCAACAAGCTAGGTTAAAATGACCCCAAACGGTTGATCACGTCAGTTTAATCAGAGTTTAAAAAGACACAAACACACCCGAATGAAAAGGGAATAGAAGTAGTGTAATAAATAAACTTGTACAAAAATGTACAAACTGAAGTAGGAAAACAGCAATCAAAATGTTTTGTCTCAATTACAGTGTTCAATAAGGCAAGCCATAGCATTATGAAGTTGGAACAAGATTAAAGAAAAAAGAATCTATAGAACAGTTAGCATTATCCTTCCTTTAAAATTTTGCATGCGTCAAATACAATTCCATTTGATATCATATCATTTCAACTTCCATAATGATTGCAGCTGATCAGAAAAATTTCTTTCGTGGATTTACCCAAAGTGCAGATTCTATATCAAATGAGTTGTTGATCGACTGAAAGTATGGTATTTTTTTTCAAACATTGCTGGTAGACTCACCAATGAAGGCGACTGTACTCCCTGTGTAAAACAGAAAGATCAGTATACATTTCTGTGATATAATGTCTTAAGTAACTGACCGTCATGATTAATTCAATGTCTTTTCCTTCCCAAGGTGCTCCCAGTAAGTATTTCAAATTCCATAAAGTATGTTCATTAATTTTGTAAAATTGCAAATCAGGCTGCAAATATATTGCCTATGAAACATGTATTTGCTTAAAGTGTGAATTTCAGTGCTAGGAAATTGAACACATTCGCCACCATCTACACTTTGCATCCAACATTAGTATCAAGCACTCAGTTCAGGTTTACAGGTAGGTTAAATGCAGATTTTTAAAAAATTCTGTTTAGCACCACCCAACACAAACATATAAAGAAAATATCATTTTAGTTCACCTATCCAGAAAGACCCTTCAGCATGCCCCCAATCAAAGCAAACTTTTTTTCATTTTCTTCCTTTCCCCTCCACTAAACAAACAAAAAACATTACAGCACATGAACAGGCCCTTCGGCCCTCCAAGCCTGCACCGACCATGCTGCCCAACTGAACTAAAACCCCGACCCTTCTGGGGACCATAGCCCTCCATTCCCATCCTATTCATGTCGTTGTCAAGGCGCCCCTTAAAAGTCACTATACCTGCTTCCACTACCTCCCCTGGCAGCGAGTTCCAAGCACCCACCACCCTGTGTAAAAAAACTTGCCTCGTATATCTTTCAGCCTTGCTCCTCGCACCTTAAACCTATGCCCCCTAGTAATTAACTCCATCTTGGGGAAAAAGCTTCTGATTATCCACTCTGTCCATATTTGAAGTCTATTCCACATGTTGATCATGCTGTGAAGAACTTTCTGAAAAATCAATCCTAAATTTCCCATATATTCATCTGAATCCACAAAATCTTGTTCTTTTAAAAAAAGGTTCAATTTAATGCATTGAGGTAAGCAAAACCTCTCATGTTGTTCTAAGGGCAATTCAAACTGAAACTCCCATGTTCCTCTGGTTTTTCATCATCATTCATAGCGTGACACGGTGACACAGTGGTTAGCACTGCTGACTCACAGCGCCAGGGTCCCGGGTTCGAATCCTGGCTTGGGTCACTGTCTGTGAGGAGTTTGCACATTCTCCCTGTGTCTGCGTGGGTTTCCTCTGGGTGCTCCGGTTTCCTCCCACAGTCCAAAGATGCGCGGGTTAGGTGGATTGACCATGCTAAATTGCCCCTTAGTGTCCGGGGGGCTAGTGAGGCTAAATGCATGGGGTTTTGGAGATAGGGCCTGGGTGGGATTGTGGTCGGTGCAGACTCGATAGGCCTAATGGCCTCCTTCTGCACTGTAGGATTGTCTGATTCTATGATCACTCAGTCTTCAATGACCAGGAATCAATATCGCAGTTCTTCTCAACTACTTTGTGTCTCAATGGGCGAGGTATTCAGTTGTCTGACCAGAGCACTGCATACTGTGAGCATGATATGCTCCAATTTATATTTGGCTTTGACCATACCGTATTCTTTTTACTCTGTTGATTGCTGCTCTACACAGTAGCATAAACCTAAGACTCCATGATCTCAACTAAATTTGTGGTTGTTTAGATACAGTTAATTGACTACTTGTAACATTTCAAGTTTGTTTACCATTATTTGCCATTTTTGGTGGCAAATAATGGCTTCTGCATCATAGACTACTTTTCTAGTTAAGCCCAAATCCCTTGATAAAATTAATAGCACCCTCCCCCAACTATTTAGCTACTATAAAAGCAAAATACTGCAGGATACTAGAAATCTGAAATAACAGAAAATGCTAGAAAAACTCAGGTCTGGCAGCATCTGTGGAGAGAAAAACAGGTTTCAAATCCATCTGACTCTTCCATATGACCCCAAAAGAGCTCTGAAGAAGTCATACTGACTCAAAGGTTAAGTTTTGTTTTTCTCTCCACAGATGCTGCCAGATCTGCTGAGTTTTTCTAGAATTTTCTGTTCTTATTTTAGTTATTGGTTTTATTACATGGCTTCCAATGAGCCATACTAGTTTACAGGAGCAGAACAACATTAAACTAAACTTAGAAATCATAGAAACCCTACAGTGCAGAAAGAGGCCATTCGGCCCATCGAGTCTGCACCGACCACAATCCCACCCAGGCCCTATCCCCATATCCCTACATATTTTACCCGCTAATCCCTCTAACCTACGCATCTCAGGACACTAAGGGGCAATTTTTTAGCATGACTAATCAACCTAACCCGTACATCTTTGGACTGTGGGAGGAAACCAGAGCACCCGGAGGAAACCCACGCAGACACGAGGAGAATGTGCAAACTCCACACAGACAGTGACCCGAGCCGGGAATTGAACCCAGGTCCCTGGAGCTGTGAAGCAGCAGTGCTAACCACTGTGCTACCGTGCCGTCCTTAACTTAACTTAGGCGTTAACTGTTAAAGTAGTTTTGTTAGACATGAATAGAACAATTAGCAATTACATTTTACCTAAACATTTTCTATTGGAGTTGAAAAAAAAATTACTGCACAAAATGCATGACTTTTTTTTGTGTAGCCAGTCTTTTTCTTAGCTTCTTTGGAAACTACTTACCCTGTGAGCCTCTTGGAAAATCTCAGACATACTCAATTTGAACATTAAAATGATTGACAAATATTTTCAAAGAAAAGCAACAGATAAAAACACTTGCAAATTTTAAGAAGCTTCACAGGTTTGTTTAAATAGGAATTAAATGTACTGAATTCCATGCTATACTAGGTATAGACAAACAAAATTAAATCTAAAACAAATAGAATCAAGTTGGGTATGATTTTAGGATTCAAGTTGAATTTGAAAATGGCAGGAACAAGAGCAGACATCTTGCACACATTTTTAAGCACTTGAAATCAAAGTAGCTTGAGTAGAACACAGTAAGTGAGCATCAATTCCAGGCACAAAATAAAATAATTTAAAAGATTCAAGTAAAATAAGCTTTGATACATGGCACATAAAATCTAGGAAATTATGAAACATGTATTAAATAGCATTAAAATATCCACTGATACATTATCTCAGAAGTTTGCACCACACATTTTGCTATTAGCAACTTGCAATATTGTAATAAGGGTTTGTGCTCAAGCTATATTGTATATGTACCACCATTTTAAAATTCTAAAGTATTTAACTCTGCTCCATTTGAAAAGAATTGATCACAGTTCAATGAACACAGATTAAAAAGGTATATGTAATTATTTCCCCTTGCACAAATTAACACTAAAATTGACACCTTAAAGTGAAATGGTTAGCAACACTGATAACATTTCCTTGTGCCCAAATTAGTATTACAACCAAATCATATAACCTCACACTAGGAGTTTAAGTGCAAAGCCAAAAAACACAAGAAAAAAAAATGATGGTCTTCGTACAGCTTTCAAACATCAGCTTTACAAACATCTGTGGTTACCAAGAAGATCACCGCTAACATTAATACCAGAGTTGAAAAAGAATTGGGTGCGCTTTGGAAGTTAATAAAAATATGAAAGCTACGGTAGGACTCACTGTCTAAGATGGGTAGAAAGTTGACTTGGTGAGGGTCAACGCAGAACATGTCAAGGTCTGAGGCCAACAGGTGCACCGTCCAAGGAGTTAGAACGCTGCACAGTTACACAGTTTGCTGACATCACTGAGTCATTCAGACCAAGTGTGGATGAAGAACGAGAAATCTAGATATAGGAAGACCACTAAATTATGGCAAGCAGGTAAAATGGGAAAGAAATTGAATATTGAACATAAGTGGATTTACAGAGAATGCAAGTGTGGGAAATAAGTGTTTTTTACTTGTTACCTCAAGTATTAAATATAGTAGAATTGGGTAAACAACACCAACATTAACTTGAGGGATCATGATGACTTCTATGATTAGGAGCAATCCAATGCGAACTGAGGTACCATAGAGCCAAGACACGTGACATTGAGAGGTTGAAAGAAAGCAGTTGAATAGTGCTCAAAGTTATAGAACAACAAACGGGGAAAAACAAAGATAGGTCATGAATCAATAAGGCTTAAAATGAGAACAAATCAAATGTAAAAGCTGAACCCACTAAAGAAAAATCTTAGGAGAAAAAAAAGTCAGGACAATGAGAGTAAAGTTCTTGCAGTTGCTGATCTGAAAAACTTGAAAAGGAACCAGAAGGGAGTTTACTTCCAAGTGCCAGGATCAGAATTGCTGACTACTTTAAAGAGATTTCTTTGAAACAGATACATGGTTAATAATTTGAATATTTACAATTTTGTGATTTGGAGGTTGGCAATTTAATTTATAAAGAAGAATGGCAATACAGTTCAAGCAAGGGAACTTCGGTACTGCTTGGCTGAGTCACCAATACACGGTAATTGAATGTTAAATTCTATCATTGCGTGGTACCATGGGACTTAAATCAGTGTCTCAGGGCCCAAACTTTAGGAATTTTAGCCCGATTTCTTTTTCTGGAAAGATCTTATCAATGGCTCGGAGGTGCTTAATTTTTATCTTGCTTTTCTTCAAGGCCTGGTTAATTATCATGGTAGTGGAAAACTGCTCACAATCCCAAGTTGCTGAAGGTTTACAGGGATGTGTCTGTGTGTGTGGGGTGGGGAGGGGGAAGCTGCTGGGTGAAAT
This sequence comes from Mustelus asterias, assembly GCF_964213995.1. Classification (NCBI taxonomy): domain Eukaryota; kingdom Metazoa; phylum Chordata; class Chondrichthyes; order Carcharhiniformes; family Triakidae; genus Mustelus; species Mustelus asterias. The sequence goes on from NC_135803.1 coordinate 44,536,258, forward strand.
GGCACAAAAAAATACTATCTATGGAAATGAGTGGGGGTGATATTTGATTTGCTCATTTAGTGGCAATGGCTCTAGGTTCGATTATACTGGAAGGAATTAGCGATCATTTCCCTATAAACAGAAAATGATGAAGAGACCAATAAAAAAAAGTGGTCAAAATTATGAATGGTCTTCATTGTGAAACTATTTCTGCTGGTAAGAATAGTTTGGGCATAAATTTATTAAAAGAATTAAGGGACGTTAGGAGAATGTATTTTCTTAAATTGCAGATGATTGAACATGGAATGTACTTCCAGCAATAGTCAAATCTATAATAACAGTTAAGAGAGGGAAGTGCATAAATATTTGCAGAGTTCGTAAAAGAACATCCATAGGCTGGAAAAATAGCATTGTGGGTCAAAGGATGCATTAATTGATTTAAATTCTATGTTAATATTGCTCAACTGAGCGTCAATACATAAAAGCACATTTTACCCATCAGCCACGATCTCGTTGAATAGGTTTGATCACCTTGACCAACAGAAATCTAGTGATGAGTCTTGAAAGCTTCAATTGTCCAAGCATCCAGAGTGTCTTTTGAGAGAATTCCAGGTTTCTATTAATCTTATCTGAAAAAGTGTTCCCTGATTTCCCTCCCAAATGGCCTACCTTTAATTTTAAGATTGTGCCCCTCATCCTTGGTTCCCCAGAGGAATTTGTATGCCACCTTATTGACTCATTTAAACACCTTGATCACATCACTACTCAATCTTCTATACCCAAGAGAAAACAAGCAACCTGTCCTCAACTTAACCCCAAGCTCCAATACTTTGATCACTCATCTTTCCACATAACACCGTCAGCGCACCACTAAATTGCTATAGAGTAAATGAAATATGAAGCCAATAGGCTTCTTGAGTAATAGTCTCATTTTATCACTTCAGATAGCTTCTACTGTGGCCCAGCTCAAGTGTTGTCTGCATGAAACATGTTTTCACCCAAATACATTTTTAAAAATTTATGTGGGCATTGCCAGCAAGGTCAGCATTTGTTGCCCACCCCTTATTGCTGTTGAGCAGATGGTGGTGAGCTGATTGCAATTATACAGGGTCTTGATAAGGCCACACCTAGAGTAGTGTGTGCAGTTTTGGTCTTCTTTTCTGAGGGAGGATGTTCTTGCTCTCGAGGGAGTGCAGCGAAGGTTTATCAGGCTGATTCCAGGGATGGTGGGACTGATATATGAGGAGAGATTGACTAGGTTAGGATTGTTTTTGCTGGGAGTTCAGACAAAGGCGGGGGGGGGGGAGGGGATCTCAGAGACTTATAAAATTCTAACAAGATTAGAGAGGGTAGATGCAGGGAGGATATTCCTGATGGTGGGGGAGTCTAGAACCAGGGGTCACAGTCTAAGGATTCAGGGTAGACTGTTTAGGACGGAGGTGAGGAGACATTTCTTCACCCAAAGAGAGGTGAGCCTGTGGAATTCATTACCACAGGAAGTAGCTGATACCAAAACATTGAATGTATTCAAGAGGCAGCTGGATATAGCACTTAAGGCAAATGGGATCAACGGTTATGGGGAAAAAGCAGTATTAGGCTATTGAGTTGGATGATCAGCCATGATAGTAATGAATGGCAGAGTAGGCTCAAAGGGCCAAATGGCCTTCTTCTGCTCCTATCTTCTAATGTTTCTATGTTTCATGAACTGCTGCAGTCCATCTGGTGCAAGCACACCCACAGTGCGGTTAGAAAGGGAGTTGCAGAATTTCCAGTGAGGGTGAAGGACAGTGATATATTTCCAAGTCAGGATGATATGCAACTTGGAAGGTGGTGTTCCCTTATGTCTAATGGCCTTGTCCATCTAGGTGATAGATATCATGAGTTTGGCAGGTGCTGTCTAAGGAGCATTGGCAAGTTGCGTCAGAGCATCTTGTAAATGGTCTACAGTGCTGCCCCTGCGCACATATGTTATGGATGGCATGAATGTTTTAAGGCTGTGAATGGGGTGCAAATCAAGTGGGTTGCTTTATCCTGGATGATGTCAGGCTTAGTGCAGTTGCAAACACTATGAGTACTCCATCGCACTCCTGACTTGTGCCTTGTAGATGGTGAACAGACTTTAGGAAGACAGGAGGGGAGTTGCTCACCATAGAACTCAGCCTCTCACCTGCTTTTGTAGCCACAGTATTAATATGGCTTATGCTGTTCAGTTTCTGGTCAATGGTAACCCCCAACATGTTGATATTGGAGGGTTCACTGATGTCAATGCAATTGAATGTCAAGGGGAGATAATTAAACTCATCATGTTGGAGATGGTCATTGCTGGCACTTGTAACATTAGCACCATATTTGTCACATAACAGTCAAGTGTCAATGTGTCCAAGTCTTGTTTCAGTGTAGGACATTGTCACAAATGATGCCGAACATTGCAATCATTAGCGAACATCCCCACTTCCGACCTTATAATGGAAGGAAGGTTATTGATGAAACAGCTGAAAATGTTTGGGCTCAGGACACTACCCTGAGGAATTCTTGCAGCAATATCCTGGGGCTTAAATGATTGGAGGCCAACAGCAATCACCATCTTCATTTGTGTCAGTGAGGAGTTTCTACTCCCAACCCAATTGCCATTAACTTCAGTGTTGTTTGATGCCACACTTGGTCAAATGTTGCCTTAATTTGGAGGGCCATCACTCTCACCTCACCTATGGAATTAAGCTCGTGTCCATGTTTGGACTAAAGCTGTAATGAGGTCAGGAACATAATGGCTAAGATCTGGAATGCACTGCCTGAGGTTGTGGTGGAGCATATTAAGTTCTGGCTTTCAAAAAGAGGTGGACAATTATCTGGTGAAAAAAAAATTGCATGGCTATAAGGAAAAGATGGGAGAGTTGGACTAGGTGAAATGTTGTTTCAGAGGACTAGCACAGGCATGTTGGGCAGAATGGCATTCTGCATTATAGACATTCTGATTCTATGAATATTGATGTGTGAAATGTTCCCACAAACTTAATATTTGTTTTTTGCTGGAATTTCTGCAAAGATTAACAGAAATCATAGGAAGAAATCTTCATGTTAACAACAGATCAACATTAAAATTTAATTGAAAATTACCATGACAGCTATATGGAAAAGGTACTTTTCTCACACAGTTCACTGTTCCAGATAACAAAGTTTCTAAAATGGCCCTTTACTTAGGTGACAAAATTGTTGCCAACTGTATTTGTTTATTATTGCTAAGCTGAACTGTTGGATTAAAAATGGAACCCATTAGAACCAAGTTTTCTTCCTAACTTTTTACTTTTAAACAAATGTGTTCAACCTGAAAATAAATTCATTGGTTTACTTTTGTTTAGATAATTGCCTGTTCATTGCAATGCAGAAGCTAAATATGCTGAAGACTTCATTTATGAATGCGCAACACAAAATATAAATAAAAAACGCAGACTGAGCTGAGAATCTGCACTTGCACTTACCGCTAATGAGGAAGTACTGGCTAATCGACTACCCATGTAAGTTCGGTTGCCTGTCGGACTCTTTGTATCAGGGGTACTGTGAGCCATTAATGCTCGTTGCAGAACTCTCTTTGGTGTTTTGGTAAATGAGAATGCTCTTGTCACCTGGATGAACAAAATAATGTTGCACTGTTAACATAATAACATGCAGTAAAGTTCTTCAATGTTGGAGAGATGGACACCAAGTAGTAATGTTGCAGAATAACTAAGTATGGTTGGAAATGTAAATTTTAAGGAGATATGAACAGAGGTTTGTGGATGCAGTTTGAGAATGGAGCAAAGGATGAAGACTCGGGCACCAAACTGGAGTGGGTAAGGAAGCAGCAGAAAAATAATAAGGCATAAGGAGCTAGAATTGGAAAACTGAAGGGTATATATTCCATTAGAATGGTAGAGTGAAGCAATATGAAGATCAAGATGATAATCTTCCATTCTTCCCTAGATACATGGGAGACGACAGGGGACCGGAGAGTAGAAAATATGACACTTTTATTCAAGAAAGGGGACAAGAAAATTCCTGGTAACTACAGGGCAGTCAGTTTATCATCAGTGGGTGGATACAGTTTTAAAACAATAATCCGGGGGGCACGGTGGCACAGTGGTTAGCACTGCTGCCTCACAGCACCAGGGAGCTGGGTTCGATCCCTGGCTTGGGTCAGTCTGTGCAGTATCTGCACGCTCTCAGTGTCTGCGTGGGTTTCCTCCAAGTGCTCCAGTTTTCTCCCACAGTCCAAAAGACATGCTGGTTAGGTGCATTGGCCATGCTAAATTCTCCCTCAGTGTAGTCAAACAGGCGCCTAAGTGTGGTGACTAGGGGATTTTCACAGTAACTTCACGGCAGTGTTAATGCAAGTCTACTTGTGACACTAATAAACTTTAAAACTTTAGGAAAAATTAACAGGCACTTAGAGGATTTTAAAAATTCATTGATGGGATGCGGACATCACTGGCCTGGCCAGCAATTTGCCCATCCCTAGTTGCCCTTGAGAAGGTGGTGGTGATCTGCCTTCTTGAACCATTGCAGTCCCCCAGCACTGAGTGTACTGACACCTGTTAGGGAGGGAGTGCTAGGATTTTGACCCAGCGACAGTGAAGGAACAGTGATATATTTATATTTCCAAGTCAGGGTGGTGAATGATTTGGACGGGAACCTCCAGGTGACGTTACCAGGTACCTGCTCCTCTTGTCTTGCTAGATAATATTAGCCATGGGTTTGGAAGGTGCTGCTTAAGAAAACTTGGTGAATTGCTGCTGTGCATCTTGATGGCAAACACTGCTGCCACTGTCCAGCGGCGGCGGCAAGATTGAATGTTTGCGGCAGGGCTGTTTCATCCTGAATGGTGTCAAGCTTCGAATATTGTTGGAGCTGCATTCATTGAGGCAAAGAGAGAGAGTATTCCACTACACTTCTGACCTGTGCCTCGTAGATGCTGGACACATAACCACAGTAAGTAGTTGAGGCCATAATGTTGAGAGATTTCAAAGAAGAAATTAGATATAGCTCACGGGGCTGAAAGGGATATTGGCCGGAGGGGGGGGGGGGGGAAGAAAGGGGGAGTCAGCAGGATGTGGATATTGAAATTGATGATCAGCCATGATCAAAATAAATGGTGGAGCAGGCTTGAAGGGCCAAGTGGTCTACTCCGGTTTCTACATTTCTACGACAGGCTTTGGGGAGTCAGGAGGCATGTTACTCACCACAAGATTCCAAGATTCCTAGCCATTGACCTGCTCTGGCAGCCAGTATTTATATGATGAGATACCAGCATTGACCTGTGTTGGGCACAGTAAGAACACCAAAGTCCAACAGGTTTATCTGGAATCACGAGCTTTCCGAGCGCTGCTCCTTCCTCAGGTGACTCACCTGATGAAGGTATACAGGCGGTTGGTCTAGATTGGACAATGAGATTGGTGGGCCAAAAGGCCTGTTCCTGTGCTTTATTGTTCTTTTTCTTTGGACTGTAGGAGGAAACCGGAGCACCCAGAGAAACCCAAGCAGACACGGTAGAATGTGAACATTTCCATAGTCACCCAAGGCTTGAATCGAACCCAGGCCCCCGATGCGGTGAGGCAGCAGTGCCAACCACTGTATTACCGTGCCACCTAAACATCAACTGAAAGAGACTCTGTTGATAACACTAATTCAACTCAACACACCCTTATAAGCAGCAGGTTTCAAGTTATATCACTTTAGCTTTTAATCTTATTTGTTTATTTTTGCCCAGAATTAAAGAAATCAATGACTTACCTTCTTTGAGGTTTTCTTAAATACTCTTGATGCTCTGCTTAATGTGCTATCCATGTCTTTTGTGTTGACTTCTAGAAATTCTGGGTCAGTATTAAAAATAATATTTTCCTAGAAGATAAAAATAATTAGTTTAAAATAAGCCCAGAGTAACTATAGGTCATAATGTGAGTGATTGTTATAAATAGGTCAGATGTACAAAACAATTTTGTGGGGCAATTGAAGAAGAGAGGGTACACAGGAAGAAAAGCAAGCATCACTGTAAAATAAAAGCTTATCACTGCACCAAAACCACAAATCTTGATAAGCTTAGTCATAGAGGTTTACAGCACGGAACAGACACTTCAGCCCAGTTTTTACCTTAAGCTAGTTCCAATTGCCTGCATTTGGCCTGTATCCCTTTATACCAATCTTACCCATGTAACTGTCTAAATGCTTTTTAAAACACAAAGTTGTACCCACCTCTATCATCATCTCTGGCAATTTGTTCCAGACACTCACCACCCTATGTGTGAAAAAATTGCCCCCCTGGACCCTTTTGTATCTTTCCCATCTCACCTTAAACCTAGACGCTTCAGTTTTTGACTCTCCTACCGTTGAAAAAATGTTGACTATCTACCTTATCTATGCCCCTCATTATTTTATAGACATTTATAAGATCACCCACAAGCCTCCTACGCTCCAGGGAAAAAAGTCCCAGACTATCCAGCCTCTCCTCATAACTCAAACCATCAAGTCCTGGTAGCATCCTAGTAAATCTTTTCTGCACTCTTTCTTGTTTAATATCCTTTCTATAATAGAGAGTAACCAGAACTGTACACAGTATTCCAAGTGTGGCCTTACCAACGTCTTGTACAGCTTCAACAAGAAGTCCCAACTCCTGTATTCAATGTTCTGACCAATGAAACCAAGCATGCCGAATGCCTTCTTCACCATCCTGTGTCTGAGCCTCCCGGTTACAGTTCAGTAAATGAGACATGAGTTCTGCTTCTTCATAAACTATTTCTTTGATTCAACTCCACATACAATTCTCCACCAATACCACAGTGCCACCTGTAGCTACTTTATATATCAGTGACTTCTACTGAATAATTGACATCAAATTAGGACTTAATTGAAAGGTTTGTTAACCCATTCCTAGCCCCTTGGAGGAAAAAATATTTTGATGGAATATTGTTTCCACAGAACAGAAAACACAAAAACACACTATTTCCCCTTCCTCTTTTTTCGATAAAATACATTTCTCTTGAAAAAAATACATTCACAGCTAAAGATATGCCCTTCCTTAATAATGTCCAAAAGTTTCTTCGAACTCGCTAGCCCCTCTCTTAATAAAACAAATCGGATAACTGATAATTTAATTTTTGGCATTTCCCCTATGTCCAGCATTTGCTTTAAGCTGGATATGTTGATCCTCAACCTTTTCTCGTTTACACTTGTGTGGAGTGCACATTTTCCCAAAGGGATTTATTGTCAATGTGACACTCAATGGGTACTTTACCCGAATCCCCTAAGCCCAAACTTTCTGTTAATATCTGGGATATGAAAACGGTCATATCCATTGCCTCTACAAGGTGTCTTTGCAGCCAATATGCTTTTTACTACTCTCCTTATTTTCTTTGTTTCCCACACAAGGGAGCAACATTTTCTATTTTCTCCCAAAAGAAAACCCATCACACAAATTGGCATAGGATGCATCACTATAAACTATGAGTTTTAGGTGCCTAAGGTCACCCAAAAACAGGAACCTCAGAACACACTCCTGAATTTTTAGTTTGGCCAACATTTTGTTTGTTCTCATTGTGTCTTCCACCCTTGGGATCATTCATTTTTGTATTCAACTCTGGGACATCAAAACTAATATCCAGTCTGTCGCCCAAACAAACTTCAGAGTTCCTATTTTTCTGTCTCCGAACCCATTGCGTCCTTTTGTGAAGCCCTAGCTCAACTAATTGCTATCAGGCTGTTACTCTCCAAATAACATTGCTGACGTGACTCAGTCTGTCCAAATTCCAGCCCAATATATTTGAAAGCACCTGAAGCCTGACTTCGAACACTGAATTCCTTCCTCAGCCCAGAAATTATAATAGCTTCAAAATCACTACTATCACCCCATTCGTAGTCTTACCCATATTCCGAGACCATTACCAAATGGGCTTTCTGCAGCCATATTCATGCCCCCCCCCCCCCCCCCCAATTGTCTGCAAGGAATTTTGCCGGTGGCCCCATTCCTGTCCCTATCCATTTTTCCATTACTCTTCTTTGCTAGGGACTGCTGTTGATGGTAGATTTAGCAACCAGATTTAGTCAAAGTGCAAAATGAATATATTGTTTGCTTTATCCCAGATATTAAGGTCCACAGCCACAACGTTAAAATCTCTGGCCAAAGGTAGAGTTATTATTAGTCGTGATGGTGTCCTTCTGTACTTCTCACAGCAATCACTGACCTGTTCTATAAGCTTAGTATAGTCCTCATCATCTCTTACATCTGCACCTTTTAATAAAAGTTGCAGCCTCCGAGGAGACGGGTGCGCAAACTGCCAATGCAACTTCAATACAATGAGCTTTTTCTGTTAAAGTCCCATTTCCAGATGCTAATAACACTTCCTTAACCTCTTTACTCGACAAATTGTCATTAACTGAATACAAGAGTGTCCCACCTGTAAACTGCAAGTCCACGTGTTTTTCCAAAAATTGTTGCCTTATCATTTTCCATATACAGTTTTATGTGCGCTTTCTTCATCGACGGTCTACTCAGAAGTAAAGGTATCTCACTTGATACAACATCTATGCTAATGAAATGATATCCAGCAATATTGCAAGGGATCACCATTCTTTTCAGTGACTTCAGGGAATCATCCCCAAACCTCAACTTGTGGAACTTTCAAATTCCTTAATCTTGTTCTGATTTTCAGCATTTAAAGAGTCCAAGTAACATTTTAACCAGTCAATTCCACACACGGTAAACATGCAGCCACTGTCCAATACAGCACAATTAAAGGACTCTGCAACCAAAATTCTCAATACAGGAGTAAAATTTCTTGTTAATGAGACAATGCCTTCTTTCTGGCCACAATCTCTTTCCTCTTCCGATTCTTGTGTGTCATGTGTAACTTCAAACACTATATTAGATCATTTCGGGCAGTTGAAAGCATAATGAAATTTACAGTCACACCAAAAACACAGATTTATCATCCCCAGGACATTTCTGCGGTTCATTTTCCAGTTACCATTCTCCACATTCTTCTTCCTGCTATAGCTATTAAAGGGGTTTCTGTCCTCGTAATGTCTGGGTCCCAATCTTCTGCCATACTCTCGTAGCCGGCTTGTGCCTGTACGATCTCACCATCCTGTTAACAGTATATCTTCTACATTCTGTTTCATCACCAACTGACCCATTTGTGTCATACAAACCGTGGGGATAAAATGTTTCCCTAAAAATTTTTTTTAAAAAGGCCTCAGACATTTGATCAAATAAGGTATTCTTATCTGCAAACTTAACTCCTGTCAAAACTAGGAGCTTTTCCATATTTGCAACTTTAGCACAGTCCAGTAACTTAAATGCCAACATGGACTGTGGAAACTCCAGGTGGTGTTTTTGCAGCCTTTTATATAGCTTACTAAATTCTATCACATACTCTTCAAAGAAATATCCTGATTTCTGAAATCTATCAAATTCTGACCAGGCTTCATATGCACTTAATAAGTCATTCTTTTGATAAATTTTACCCATAAAGTTCAATAAATTATCCAGACCTTCCTCAGAGTTCAAATGTTCCAACTCGGAAAATACTTTGCGCCTGATTTTACTTCTATATGGTAAAGAAAGAGCCAAGGCCATACCTTGTTCCCTTTTGCCCAAAACAGTTAGCATAGTCCACATGACGTCACTTCTCCATTGGTCATAAGGTTCAGTGTCTGAGAATAACAGTGGATAGTCATATCCTGACACTTTTATTCTCGGTTCAACCATTTTGTTGTCTCCTACTCTCATTTGTTGATTTAGAATTTGAGTGAAGTCTTCAAAAAAGTCGTAACTTTACTTGGAGCCAACCACCATTATCTGCTACCACTGTTTGAGCTTCCCAGTTACAGTTCAGTAAAGGAAACACGAGTTCTGCTTCTTCATAAGCTACCTTCATTTCTTTGATCCAACTCCACATACAATTCTCCCCCAACAGCCAGTGCCTGCCACCTGTAGCCCCTTTATATATCAGTGACTTCTACTGAATAATTGACATCCAATTAGGTGTCATCTGCAAACTTACTATCTATGCCTCCTAAATTCTCATCGAAATCTTGGAGAGCATATGTCTGTACCAGTATCCCATAATATGGAATCACTCTTTCCCACACTACTTCTTTACATACATAAGATAGAAGCAAAATACTGCGGATGCTGGAATCTGAAACAAACAGAAAAATGCTGGAAAATCTCAGCAGCTCTGACAGCATCTGTGGAGAGAAAATAGAACTAACATTCCGAGTGCAGACGACTCTTCCTTTACATACATGTTAACCTCCTACTAGGTTTGTCCCTGTGCCAATTTGTCCTTGGCTCAAGTAATAAACTATTAAGAGTTAAATCAAAAAGTAGAACTTAACACCCGATAGTCCTTTAGCCCAACCACATCCCCAATCATTCCTATTTTGTTGATGCCAACATGGAGCATAACTAGATTCTTTCAAAATCTTAAACTATTGTAATTAAATGATAACTGGATAGACTCACTCAGATTAAATAACTTTTTTCTTCCCTTCAAGCCTTCAAGGGTCAAAAACAGATTAACCATTTAGAATTTATCTTCCAAGATGTGCACAAATACCAAATGATTATTTGCCAAATGATTTTGCCAATGTGGTCAACTATTATACATTTATACAGCACTCTTAACAGAAAAATACCAGGTGCTTCAGAGATGCAAAGAGAAACACATGCTGACTTTAAGGAAATATTAGGAAGGGCAATCAAAAGCTTTGTTAAGAGATGAGCTTCACAGAGGGTGATGAAAGAAAAACAGGATATGGAGTGGCAGAGAGAGAGGATTCCAGAAGAGGATCGAGATAGCTACTGCACAATCACTGATGAAGTACATAAGAGATCAGATCAGAATCTCAGAAATGGTGAACAGGGAGATGAAATAGTCATAGTTGGACAAGCATGCCATCAGAGAAAGAAATAACAACAACCAGAGAGGTTCAGAGGTGGTGGTGGAGAGGGGAGCCACTGAAGGGACATTTCAGCTGTGAGATAGGATGGATCTCCAACACAGAATCACTTCAACTGAAAAGAATAGCATGGAAACAAATCTCTCCAGAGCCAAATATCAATACTGTTTTCTGAATAAAATGACAGTTTCCTATGAAGCTATTTGTTGCTCATTTTAAGAGATGGTAACAAAGCAAAATAAATCTGTTCCAGCTTGAAAATGGAATTGAATGAACTAAATCTTAATGATACGTTAGTGCTTTTACGGAGTATTTTTTCTTAAATCTGCAAAATAGATTTGCTTTATTAAAAAGGTAAAATGGATATATTATTAGCCTTATAACTGGACAGTGTTTCAATAGCTCAACTCCAAAATTCCGCTACATTACATTTTTCTTGCGTCATGGCATAGCCACTTCATGCAAAATGCTAAATTTTAAGAACCATATCACATTGAAGATGAATCTTAGTTGGCAGCCACCTTTCATATGAAAAAATTGCTGATTGATTGAGGAGCAGTTTAAGATGATTGATCATACAGGTTTTCTCCCATTTTCCCAGAGATGCCCATCAAAACTTTTCAACTTACTGCATCTGCTTTGCAAATTGTATTTGCCACATGTCGACACAGCAGCCTTAACCAGCAATCCTTCTTGGGCTCTTCCACTATTAACTGGAAACTGAAAAGTAGGTTTGATTGTTCTGTTGGAGGTCGTACCACCAGGGCAAAGGCACTGCGGCAATCTAATGCAACCAATGGGAAATTAGTTTAGCATGTTACAACTACAGATAGCATTAAAAATACTCTCCTGGATTAGCTAACAAAATCCTGCAATTGAAAGCAAATAATAGGTTCACTGCATTGCAATTTGTAACACTTTTCTTCTTTAAAATTGTAGAAAAAGTGTAATATAGCCAGCATGTTCATATGATTGAAATGTGACTTTTGTAACTGTATCAGTACTGTAAAGTCAAAAACAAATAGTCGGAGGTTAGGAAATTGCCAACAAATGCCATTTTTCCACCTAATCATCATCCATTTGTAAACCCCGTGAGCACAAGACAAATCTCAATATCTATACCAAACATTTAAAAAGGTTGCCAGATTCTAAGCAGAGACAGAATACTGAACCTCCCTAGCCTTATTCAGGGGTTCGTACAGTCAGGTACCCAATCCAAGGCCATCTATCTTGGCGCAGACCAGGGTCAAATCTAGGACTTTGAATAGACAGAAAGCTATTAGGTCCATTGTGCTGTTTCTGGCTCTTATTTGAATTTCACTGTCCTTTCTCAGCCATTTCAATGCTCTTTTCACAAATGTTTATCTGCTTCCCCTTTAAAATTCATTATCCATTCTATTTCCCTTAGAGTATTCAAAGAAAGAAAATTCTCCCGACTTTTTTCATTTGTGTGATATTAAGGCTGTCTAGTTATTTACCTTCTAACTAGTGGAAATAATCCTTCACCCTACACCTGCGATTTGTTCGCAATTTTGAATACGTCAGGTTGTTTGGCATTCTATAATGCGGTGAAGAGACCCAGTTGCTCTCATTGCTGAGGGAATCACCCCAGGTATCTTCTGTACCTTCTTTGTGGCCTTTATATCTTCTGGAAAAGTCAGAGTACTCAAAACCAGACATTATGTTCTCATCAATTCCATGAAATCAGAGGGAAAAATTATGCAAGCTTGACAAGGCCAGGAAAAAATAAACTCAAGGCCAATTTTAGATGATCAATAACATGCAGAAATCTTTGCATCTTGTAAGGCTGCTCATGGGCAGAAAAAACAACGCATCTCTCTGTAACCACCTCTCTGCTTTCTTCTCTAGTCTCAGATTCATTTTGTAACTGACTGTTCCTGCATCTTTTAACACATTTAATTCTGCATCTGCATTTGTTTTCATTAGTCTCCTTTCTATCACTTGTTCCCACCAACCAACAATTAAATCAGCTCTCAACAGTAAAAGGATGGTGATTTATTCCTCATGAAGTTACATACAATAAAGACTGAATCAGTTACTTAGATTGACATCTTAGAAAATACAGGTTGGATGGAAGGGGGAGGTGGTGATAGCATTTGAAGGGCAATGTCAAACAGCAATTATTGAAGTTGATTTACAAAGTAGTCAGCATTGCTTGAAAGCTGCACTTTTTGCCCCCATATTTCCACCAAAAAAGTATTCTGCTCTTCTGACAAAATGAGGTGGGCCAGTTGCACAAGTGAAGAGTTGTGATGCGATGGACCAAGACAGCAAGTCTTGATGGATCATTCATCACAAAGATCAGTCGATGCAACGTTTTTTTTTCCCTTGGCCAAAAGTTAATCGTAGCCAGGAATTGAACTAGTCATCTTCTACTCCAAAGTTTAACGTTACATCAAAAGGCCACCCAAAGAGTTTTATTTTTAAAATAATTTCACGAAAAAGCATAAATGCTCCCTTTACTGTGACAAATAACAACCAAGAAAAAAAGCAGGAGTGATGTGGTAAATAATAAGTATACTTAGCAGGGTGCAGCCAAACAAACGTACTGAGGATTGTTAAACACTTAAGTCTAAAAATTTGAAGAAGGCAAATCAAACTGAGCAGAGCAGAAAGGATAAAAGGAAAAACAAAAGCAAAATATGCTTTAGAGATCCATTAAAAAATTTAAGCCATACTCATACTAGTACTGACCTTCAGTCTCCTTAATATCCAATACCCCTTTTATCTGGGAAAGGGGCATCAGCACAATATGTTTCAGAGAGGCAGGGGGTCGTGTTTGACCATGAGGACTCTTGAAAGAGCTAATTACTTTATGACGTTTTCTTGCGATCTGTAAACAAACTTTGCTCATATCAAACGTGTAAAGGTACCAAGGAACTAACTTGATTGTTTTACATAAAGTTTCAAGGCTGTAAAAGATCATTAGCAATTTGAAATTTAAAACATCAAAAGTGCTCAGGTTTATATGCTCAAAGTGTTCAGCATGACGTGCTGAAACAAAAATTCAATTAATTAGTTTAAACTATTCCCACTCAAACATGAAAATTTACACAATAAGTGCAGATTGTTTGCTCATTTACATTAGAAACAATAGCCAAACTACAACAAAAATGTAGAATTTCAAACACAAGTTGCAGACCAACAATTTACAATCATGAATTACCACAATCAGTAGTTAGCACTGCTGTCTCACAGCAACAGGGACCTGGCTTGGGTCACTGTACAGAGTTTCCACATTCTCCCTGTGTCTGTGTGGGTTTCCTCCGGGTGCTCCAATTTTCTCCCACAGTCTAAAGATGTGCAGATTAGGTTAATTGGCCATGCTAAATTGACCATAGTGTCAGAGGATTAGCAAGGTAAATATGTGGGGTTGCAGGAGTAGGGTCTGGGTGGGATTGAGGTTGATGCAGACTCAATGGGCTGAACAGCCTCCTTCTGCACTGTAGGGATTCTATGGATTCTATGATGAATCTACACAAGATCATAGAAGACATGATTCAATTCACAAATGGGCAATGCCACAGATTCTGCCAATTGTTCTGGCTCAGGAAGGTTTTTCAAATTGCAATCATTTTCTTGCGCGTGCAGGTACTAGTTGGCACATTTTAATTTTGTTTCAGAAGTTTAATTTACAAAAAACTGATTAGTGTACACCAAAAAAAACTATTCAATGTATCAATATAGTTTTTTTTCAAAGCCATTTTTAATTATTTTAACTCCGATCACTCAGGTGGAGGTCTGGATACTCTGATTAGAACATAGAAAAGCTACAGCACAAACAGGCCCTTCGGCCCACAAGTTGCGCCGAACATGTCCCTACCTACTAGGTTTACCTATAACCCTCTATCTTACTAACTTCCATGTACTCACCCAGGAGTCTCTTAAAAGACCCTATCGAATCCGCCTCCACCACCACTACCTGCAGCCGATTCCACACACCCACCACCCTCTGAGTGAAAAACTTACCCCTAACATCTTCTCTGTACCTACTCCCCAGCACCCTAAACCTGTGAGCTCTTGTGGCAACCATTCCAGCCCTCGGTAAAAGCCTCTGAGAATCCACTCTATCAATACCTCTCAACAATCTTATACACCTCTATCAGGTCACCTCTCATCCTTCGCCTCTCCAAGGAGAAAAGACCGAGCTCTCTCAACCTATCCTCATAAGGCATGCCACCTAATCCAGGCAACATCCTTGAAAATCTCCTCTGCACCCTTTCTATGGCTTCCACATCCTTTCTGTAATGAGGCGACCAGAACTGGGCACAGTACTCCAGGTGGGGTCTGACCAGGATCCTATACAGCTGCAGCATTATCTCCCGATTTCTAAACTCAATTCCTCTATTGATGAAGGCCAGTGTTCCATACGCCCTCTTAATTACAGCCTCTACCTGCGACGCTGCTTTGAGCGTCCTATGAACCCGGACCCCAAGATCCTTCTGATCTTCCACACTGCCAAGCGTCTTACCTTTAATATTATATTCTTTCATCCTATTCAACCTGCCAAAATGAGCCACCACACACTTATCTGGGTTGAAGTCCATCTGCCACTTCTCCGCCCAGTCTTGCATCTTATCTATGTCTCGTTGCAACTGCTGACATCCCTCTACACTATCCACAACACCACCAACCTTTGTGTCATCAGCAAACTTGCCAACCCATCTTTCCACTTCCTCATCCAGGTCATTTATAAAAATCACAAAGAGCAAGGGTCCCAGAACAGATCCCTGGGGCACTCCACTGGTGACCGACCTCCATGCTGAAAGAGACCCATCTACAACCACTCTTTGCCTTCTGTGGGCAAGCCAGTTCTGAATCCACAAAGCAATGTCCCCTTGTATCCCATGCCCCTTCACTTTCTCAATAAACCTTGCATGGGGCATCTTATCAAAGGCCTTGCTGAAATCCATATTAACTACATCTACCGCTCTTCCCTCGTCTACGTGTCTAGTTACATCTTCAAAAAATTCAATTAGGCTCGTAAGGCATGATCTGCCTTGGACAAAGCCATGCTGGCTATTTCTGATCATACTATTCCTCTCCAGATGTTCATAAATCCTGCCTCTCAGGATCTTCTCCATCAACTTACCAACCACTGAGGTTAGACTCATCGGTCTATAATTTCCCGGGCTCTCTCTTCTCCCTTTCTTGAATAACGGAACCACATCCGCAATCCTCCAAAACCTCTCCCGTTTCCATTGATGACGCAAAGATCATCGCCAGAAGCTCAGCAATCTCTTCCCTCGCCTCCCAGTAACCTGGGGTACATCCCATCCAGTCCCGGTGATTTATCTAACTTGATGCTTTTCAAAAGCTCCAACACATCCTCTCCTCTAATGTCCACATGCTCAATCTTTTCAGTCCACTGCAAGTCTGCACTGCAACTACCAAGATCCTTTTCCAATGTAAATACTGAAGCAAAATATTCATGGAGTACCTCTGCTATTTCTACTGGTTCTATACAGACTTTCCCATCGTCACATTTGATAGGTTCTACTCCTTCACATCTTATCTTCTTGCTCTTAACATACTTGTAGAATGCCTTGGGGTGTTCCTTTATCCTGTCTGCCAAGGCCTTCTCATGACCCGTTCTTGCTCTTCTAATTTCCCTCTTAAGTTCCTTCCTACTAGTCGTATACTCTTCTAGATTTCCAACATTACCGAGCTCCCTGAACCTTTTGTAGGCTTTTCTTTTCTTGACTAAATCCGTTACAGCTTTCGTGCACCATGGTTCCTGTAACATACCATAACTCCCATCTCATTGGAACGTTGTTGTGCAGAGCTCCAGACAAATTTTCCTTGAAAATTTGCCACATTTCTTCTGTACATTTCCCCGAGAAAACCTCCTTCCAATTTATGCCTCTAATTTCCTGCCTAATAGCCTCATAATTGCCCTTACTCCAAATAAACACTTTCCTAGCTTGACTGATCCTATCTCTCTCCAATACTAATGTAAAAGAGATAGAGTTATGATCACTATCCCCAAAATGCTCTCCCACTGAGAGATCTGACACCTGCCCAGGTTCATTCCCTAATACCAAATCAAGTACAGCCTCTCCTCTTGTAGGCTTATCCACATATTGTGTCAGGAAGCCCTCCTGAACACACCTAACAAACTCCTCCCTATCTAAACCCCTTACCCTAGGGATATTCCAATCGATATTTGGGAAATTAAAATCTCCCATCACGACCACTCTGTTATTATCACATCTCTCCAGGATCTGCTTCCCAATCTGCTCCTCCACATCCCTGCTACTATTGGGCGGCCTATAGAAAACACCCAGTAAAGTTATTGACCCCTTGCTGTTGCGAACCTCCACCCACAGAGATTCCGTAGACAATCCTTCTGTGGCATCCATCTTTTCTACAGCTGTGACACTATCCCTGATCAACAGTGCCACTCCCCCACCTCTTTTGCCTCCTTCCCTGTCCCTCCTGAAACATCTGAAACCTAGCACTTGAAGTATCCAGTCCTGTCCCTGAGATAACCAAGTCTCTGTAATGGCCACCACATCATACTTCCAAGTCGTGATCCACGCTCCAAGCTCATCCATTTTGTTCACTACATTCCTTGCGTTAAAATACACACATCTGAACCCTTCAGTCTGAGCGCTCCCCTTCTCCGTCACCTGCCTATCCTCCCTCTGACACCGTCTACAAGCCCCTTTTATTTTTAAGCTAACCTCCTCTCTCCCAGTCACCTCATTTTGATTCCCACCCCCCAACCATTCTAGTTTAAACACTCCCCAGTAGCCTTAGCAAACCTTCCGGCCAGGATATTGGTCCCCCTGGGATTTAAGTGAAACCTGTCCTTTTTGTACAGGTCGCACCTGCCCCTAAAGAGGTCCCAATGATCCAGGAACCTGAATCCCTGACCCCTGCTCCAATCCCTCAGCCACGCATTTAGCCTCCACCTTATTCCGTTCCTTCCCTCACTGTCCCGTGGCACAGACAGCAATCCCGAGATTACTACCGTTGCGTTCCTTCTTAACTCCCTACCTAACTTCCTATATTCTCTTTTCATAACCCCTTCCCCTTTCCTGCCTATGTCAGTGGTACCAGTATGCACCACGACCTCTGGCTCCTCTCCCTCCCACTTCAGGATTTCTTGGATACGGTCAG
Source organism: Mustelus asterias (assembly GCF_964213995.1). Taxonomy (NCBI): domain Eukaryota; kingdom Metazoa; phylum Chordata; class Chondrichthyes; order Carcharhiniformes; family Triakidae; genus Mustelus; species Mustelus asterias. The sequence goes on from NC_135803.1 coordinate 44,554,312, forward strand.
AAACATCCCTGATCCCAGCACCAGGGAGGCAAACCACCATCCAATTATGTAAGATAAGATTATATAATTATAAAAGATTAGAAATGCTTATTTTTTGGTGGTCAACTCATTTAAGCTGTATCCATAAAACTGCATAATTTAATGGAAAGGAAGAAAATCATTACATTTCTATGATAAAAGCAAAATACTGCAGATACTGGAATCTGAAACAAAAACAGAAAATGCTGGAAAATCTCAGCAGGTCTGACAAAATCTGTGGAGAGACAATAGAGCCAACATTTCTATGACACTGTCTGACTGCAGTGATTCATTGAAGATTTAAAGTTTGTAATTACGCATGTTTATTTTAGCATAAACTTGAACCTGTAGCATAATGCATGTACTTTCGTCACAATTTCTCAATTGCACCCCTTTGTCTGTTGCAGATTTTGGAATTAAACCAATGGAATTTGATTAGACCAAATGCAAAATGGTCTATGGATTTTCAGGCTGTTATTTAATGCCTGACTATTTAGTGGGCTCGCAATAAATGTTCAGTTCTGAAAATAAAGCATTACCTGGAGATAGCCCTTTTTACACAGTTCCCGCCTGCAAGCTCTGCCATAGTGACTACTTGTGGAGGTCAAGTGCAAAAATGGTTTCCGGTGCAAAACAAATCCATAACATTATAGGCAGTCTTCTGAACCTTCAAAATTACTCATACTGCAAAGGACACCATCAACTTGCAATGATCCTCACTGCAAAGAGTCTAGCTACATATCCTGTAGCATGAAATTGATGGCACGATGAAATCCAGAACATTACCAAGACATCAAAAGTATAAAGATTTTGGTAAAATTGAGTCACCCTGGAAATGACTTTTTAAGACAGACTTCGGGACACAGAAATTTGCGTGCAATATATAAATATGTAATCTAGGCTACACAATGATTGTTGCAAGTAGAATTCTGCTCAGTTACATTGCTTTCTCAAAACTCAAATGTGCTCTTACCTCAAGACAGTCATTGAATAAGAATAAAGTGACTTGTTCACCTCGGTCACACAAGTCATCATCTAGTACAATAGTTTCCACTCGCTGGACAAGGTTGCGGTGAGATGACAGCAGGTTGGCCTAAACAAAAGGACAACATTTCTTAGTGAACAAGGCTTATCTTCAAAACATTGCATTTTTTTTTTTAAAAGTGTTTTACAATTTCAAGGTGTAAAGTATTACATGACCATTTCTCTCAAGCATTAGAAGGGGACAAATTGGAGGAATAAAAAAAAACTTCAAGCCATTTTTGTGAATTGACTCATCAGGTTATGGTGATTTTGAAATGATTAACATCCATGAAAATACATATAACTGCAATGTCAGTGGGAATAGTATAAATATAAGCTTTGTTCATGATCCCTGGAGCTACTGTTATAAAATCCTATCGGAGACCATCAATGTGCTTTCTTAAGTGAGGAAAATTAGAAGCATAACTGACAATTTCCCAAATACTTCAGTGTACACTACCCCACAGCGCCACCCCCAAAAAAATGCACCTGTACAAACGTGCTAGCAGCTTATGCACTTACAGGACAACCATCAACTTCATAGACAACATCAAAGATTTGTCGTTGACCTTCAGTTTTCCTTTTGTCTTCATTGATATGTCTAAAAACAATGACAATACACAAAACAAAATGAGGATCAGAAAATTTGCATGAACAAGGAATTATGATTAGTTATAGAAAAGAATGGGGCAGAAATGTTGATATTTTGACTTTGATCTAAGTGGAGAATTTATTTAATTTAACTTCTCAATATTAAAATAGTTTTAAGTCTGTTCATAATTTGGAACACTGATCAAAACAGGCAGTGTTTTTTCATATGCTCCACGTGATATTGTTTTATTTAGCACCTTCTGATTAGCAAGAAGTCTTCAAATTGAACCCATCGTTGTGGAATATTTTGAAACCTACCGGCTTTAGGGTTTGACCCAACTACCATCACAAATTCCAAAATAAAGTGTTTCTTCAAAACCAAAATATAGCCAGTTTCTATTTTCTGCAGAAAGCACTTAATCATTTCCACACACAGCATCATCAATGGTCAGCACACTTTCAGTAAAATATATCCCGTGCCTGAATGACTGCAGCTTCAACAACACTCAAAGCTTGACATTACCCAGGACAAAGCAGCCCACTACCATCTAGGACAAGGGCAGCAGATACATGGGACCATCACGTGGAAGTTCCCCTCCAAGCCACTTACCATCTCACTGGGTCAAAATCCTGGAGCTCCCAAACAGCATCTACACCACATGCACTGTGACAGTACAACAAGGCAGCTCACCATCTTCTCAATGGCAATTAGGGATGGGTAATAAATGCTGGCCTAGCCAGCGAAGCCCACATCCGTTGAATGAAAAATAATATCGGCAAAGGTGATGATGCACATTAAATATCAACATTTTTATCAATTCCTTCTTTAAGTTATCAAATGGTCTTAGGAGGTGTGGTTCACATCTCAAATGTCCACAGCTTAAATGCTGTCATAGCTTTTTGGATCAGGCATTAGAATAGGCCATATCTGTCTATTGAGTGGGTGCTATTCCAATGGTACTCCTGAGAGTTGTCACCAAAACAGATCAAGTAGTTATGTACTGTGTCAACCAAGTTGGTTATAAGGAATTTGGAGCATTAAAAAAAATCTAATAGCTTTTCATATCCCACCCATTTTGCACATTACACGAATTTGAATGTAGAATTGAAACACTGTCCTGATCAATTGACTACCAATGCATTAAGTCCCAAAGATATGTATAAAAACCCAAAACTTACGTCATGACTTCCTTTAGTAACTCAATAGCATTTTCCAAACTGACTTTATCAGGGTTGTCATCTGCAGTATGCTTCCTAAGGTCTAAACAAAAGATAAATTGGCTTGGCCGTTTACAATTATGAATGAAAGTTAATTTAAAATTCAAGTGATATCTGGTAGACATAGAAGTCAGTATCTCAGGCTAAGACACACTAGCCACATTCGTCTTTCCCACAAAATCTAACTCACACTTTAAGAATTGAGATTCAACGGTCTCGAGCCTTTTCCGTGGCTTTAAAAAAATTAAGATGTGTGCATGAACAAATTTTCAAATTTTATCTGTTCCATGATATCCACACATTGCAAAATTCTTTCTCAATGCAAACATACAAGATTGCAAGATGAAATTTGGTCTTTTTTGATCTAATTACACATGGATTTTGGTACAGATACGGGGTGGGACTCTTCCAAAAAAATTCTAAGTGTCGAATTCACATAAAAACTGGAGTAAATCCCGCTGGTTCTTTCAGTGGGATTTTCAAAATGAATCTCCCACACACTGTGCATTACAGAGTGCCCTAGTGTGAATCTTATTAAAAATCAGGGAACGGGGTCAATTCCTGTTGGAGAGGCCGGCAGTCTTGCACTGAGCGGGCCACGGCGCACAGGTCAATCTGTCAGCGCCGAGATCGACGCATGCGCAGTAGCCCCGCATTCCAGCCTCCTGATCGCTGGCCAGCTCAATCACTGGCCAACCCTGCATCGCTGGCTGTGTGACACCCACCCCCCCAACCATCTGTTTACCAGCCCCCCCCCCCACAAATGCCCAGCCCCGATCGCTGGCCTCCCTCCGAGTGCAGAGTGGGAGCGGGACTCCCCACTCCCAATGATTGCACCCCCCAGAGCCCCACCCCCTTGGCATGTCCAATGCCTGGTACAGTAAATAGTCTCACAACAGCAGGTTAAAGTCCAATAGGTTTATTTGGTAGCACAAGTTTTCGAAGCATTGCCCCTTCATCAGGTGGCCCTGGTGGGCAGTGACAGCACCTTGGGCATTGCCAGCACCTTGGGCATTGCCACTTTGCCTGCTGGGCAGTGTCAGGGGACCAGGCTGACACTGCCAAGCTGGAAATGCCCAGGAATACCCCCCTTACCCCCGACCTCCTGAGGGGCCTCCCTGGCCCCCCTTCATGCCAGCAGGGTCAGGCTGCCAGCTTCCCGCAAGTGGAGAGCTATTGTAAATCCTGCTGGAGTGAAACACTCCTGGCGGGGATGGAGGGGACAGACGCTAGCGGGCCCGGAGACTTCAGTCCTGGATCTGCTAATTAGATTAAAATCATAATTTAACTAAATTATAAAGCTCCACAACGATTTCTGGCATGGAGTTGACGGCACCGGAAACCTGGAGACCGTGACACCCAATGGGGAGCCTGCTAAACTGCCTCCACTTGAGTCTCTTGGCTCGCTGTGCTGCTAAAGCAGCGCAGGGGGGAGGGGTGGGGAGAGAGAAAAAAAAAATCACACCCACGATGTTAAAATAATTTAAAGTTTAGGTTATATGCACTCCTAAATGTTCAACGAACTTTTCGGACGGTCTCAGTACCATTCAATAGCAAGGCAACACTTGGCAACCTCTGTACAGGACGAATAAGCAGCTCAGCCAGGGTCTGGCGACCACATTCAGGTTTAGCTTGATTAATCTGTCAAAAGAATGAGAGTAATAACATTTTTAAATTTCTCATTATGAATTGATGAGACTAACGAGTCAAAATTTTAAAAGCTAAAAGCTTCATCACCACCAAGGCAATGAACAAAGAACAAAGAACAATACAGCACTGGAACAGGCCCTTCGGCCCTCCAAGCCCGTGCCGCTCCCTGGTCCAAACTAGACCATTCTTTTGTATCCCTCCATTCCCACTCCGTTCATATGGCTGTCTAGATAAGTCTTAAACGTTCCCAGTGTGTCTGCCTCCACCACCTTGCCTGGCAGCGCATTCCAGGCCCCCACCACCCTCTGTGTAAAATATGTCCTTCTGATATCTGTGTTAAACCTCCCCCCCTTCACCTTGAACCTATGACCCCTCGTGAACGTCACCACCGACCTGGGGAAAAGCTTCCCACCGTTCACCTTATCTATGCCTTTCATAATTTTATACACCTCTATTAAGTCTCCCCTCATCCTCCGTCTTTCCAGGGAGAACAACCCCAGTTTACCCAATCTCTCCTCATAACTAAGCCCCTCCATACCAGGCAACATCCTGGTAAACCTCCTCTGTACTCTCTCCAAAGCCTCCACGTCCTTCTGGTAGTGTGGCGACCAGAACTGGATGCAGTATTCCACATGCGGCCGAACCAATGTTCTATACATCTGCATCATCAGACCCCAACTTTTATACTCTATGCCCCGTCCTATAAAGGCAAGCATGCCATATGCCGCCTTCACCACCTTCTCCACCTGTGACGTCACCTTCAAGGATCTGTGGATTTGCACACCCAGGTCCCTCTGCGTATCTACACCCTTTATGGTTCTGCCATTTATCATATAGCTCCTCCCTACATTATTTCTACCAAAATGCATCACTTCGCATTTATCAGGATTGAACTCCATCTGCCATTTCTTTGCCCAAATTTCCAGCCTATCTATATCCTTCTGTAGCCTCTGACAATGCTCCTCACTACCTGCAAGTCCTGCCAATTTTGTGTCTTCCGCAAACTTACTGATCACCCCAGTTACACCTTCTTCTAGATCGTTTATATAAATCACAAACAGCAGAGGTTCCAATACAGAGCCCTGCGGAACACCACTAGTCACAGGCCTCCAGCCGGAAAAAGACCCTTCCACTACCACCCTCTGTCTTCTGTGACCAAGCCAGTTCTCCACCCATCTAGCCACCAACCCCTTTATCCCATGAGATCCAACCTTTTTCTCTAGCCTACCATGAAGTGGCACATGGTGTGCTGAGCTGCGAAGTTCTTCACAGTTCTACTGTACAGATATGTGAAGCAAAAGTAGATGTTTTCCTTTGCAACAGTGGAGAAACATCTTTTCAGAGGAAGGAAAATTGTATGAAACTTTTCATTCCAGCCATGTCACCCAGCAACCATTTTAAGAGATTAAAACAACAAATACTGGAATACCCAGCAAATCTGGCAGTATCGCAGAGGGAAAAACAGAGTTAATGTTTTGAGTCCATTATTACTCTTGTTCAGAGCTTGTTTATTTCAGATTTCCAGCACCTGCAGAATTTTGCTTTTTTAAAAACCATTTTAAGAGGCTTGCCAGGTGAAACCTTTGTATGTTGATTTTTTTTAAAGATAAAGCATTACTTTCATAGCAGCTTTAAGTGTGGACAAGTACATGAACTGGTCAATTCAAATCCTAATTGAATTCACTGACAATGGTTTCAGGTGAGTGCAAGGACATCTGCACTCTTCAGAAAGAGAATTAGAAAATCAGGATGTACAAATGCTTCAAATAAATCCCATACCTTCAAGAAGGCATGAAATCTTGGCTTTTGTCTTTCACACTTCCCAATAGTCTCTTTGCTCATTTCAAAAAAGTTCACAAATGGCGGATAGGTCTTCACCAAGTCCTTTGACTGAAAAAGAAGTTGTCAATTTCAATCCATTGCATAAATTTAAATCAAATGGCAATCTGTTATTTTGTTCTGTGACTGAAAAGTGTTCTACCTGGCACATGGGAGCTAAAACCTTCAAGGATGTTTTGTAATCTTGTAATTAAATACTTAAGGACTCCTTAGTGACGTACACCTCTACAAATCTTTAGGCTAATGAATCCTTCAGAATTTAACTAAGTTTATTATAACCCAGTTTGTCCAGATTGTAGCTCCAAGAGAAACCATTTAATTCAGGAAATCAAGAGTAGTTAAAAGCAGTAATGGGATGAGGGCATTATTGGCAAGGTCAGCACTTATTGCATGGGATAGCAGTGGTGAGCTGCCACTTGAACTACTGCAATTTATGCGTGCAAGTACATCCAAAGAATGCCATTTGAAGAGGGAGTTCCAGGACTTTGACCAGCAACAATGAAGGAATGGAAATATTTTTCCAAGTCAAGATGCTGTGTGAGTTGGAAGGGAACTTGGTGTTCCCATGCACTTGCTGCCCTTCTTTTAGCTGGTAGAGATCATAGGTTTGGGAGGGGTTTTCTGTTGAAGAACCCTTGAGTGGTTGCAGTCCAATCTTGTAGATGGTACACGTGGTGCACTAATGATGGAGGAATGCATGTTTGATATGGTCGGTGGATTGCCAATCAAGCAATCTATTCTGCCTTGGATGGTGTTGTGCTTCCCCAGACAGCACAAGGGGAGATTTTTCCATTATACTCTTGTCTTGTATCTTATAGGGGGGGTAACGTGAGTCATTCCCAGCACAATATGCACCTCTGATCTACTTTTGTAACTATTTATGTGATTGGTACATTTAGGTTACTGGCCAGCAGTTTCAAGGGGGTGGTTCATTGCCAAAGGGCGATTAGGACTGGGTAATAAAACTGCTGGTCTAGCCAGTGACACATCCCATCAAAAAAAATTATACCGTTGCATGTCAAGGAGGAACACTTAGACTCTCCCTTGATAGACAGAGCCCAGCCAACACAAATGTTATTTGCCACTTAGCCAGAGCTTGAATTTTATCAGGTTCCTGGTACATGCAAGCACAGATTGCTCCATTATCTCAGAAGTTATGAATGATACTGAACAATGCAATTATCAGCAAACTTATCCACTTTTGACCTTATGGAGGGAAAGTCATTGAAGCAGCAGCTAAAGATCATTGGGAACTACAGCAATGTCCAGAGAACTTCTGCAGTGACATTCTGTGGCTGAAAACCATAAATGACTTACCTTGTGCTAGGTACGATCGCAGCCAGGAGAGAGCTCTCTCCACCCCAATTCCCTCTGACATCAATTTTATGATGGCCAAGTATGGTTACTCATACCTTATCTTTGTCATTGAGCTCTTAGTCCATATTTGGACAAGCAGTAATAGGGTCTGAAGCAGATGCTCCTGGCAGAATTCAAACTAAGCATTGGTGATCAGGTTGCTGCTGAGCAAATGCTGCTGACAGAACCCAATGACAGCTTAAATAATTTTGTGGTGGAATTTGGCCATGTTGGATTTGTCCCACCAGCAAGCCCTCGGACGCTGATAGTGGAGGGTTCAACAATGGTAACGCCATTGAATGTCATTGAGCAAATGGTTAGATTCTCTCATTTAAATGGTTAATACCTAGCACTTTTGCAGTATGAAGCATTTACTTGCCATTTAACAACCCATGGCCTGAACTTTGTCCATATCTTGCTACATATGGGCAGAGACTGATTTAGTATTGAGTCATGATGAATGATGAACATTGCTGTTAATTGTACAAACATCTCCATTTCTGACCTTATGATGGAAAGACGGTCATTGATGAAGCACCTGAAGATGGTTGTGCTTAGGACATGATCCTGAGGAACTCTTGCAGTAAAGCCCCGGGATGGGGACGATTACCTCCAACAACCACAACCATCATCTTTTGGATTAGGTATGACTCCATCTAGTGGCAAACTTTCCTCCTTATGCCTATTGATTTCAGTTTTGTTCGGGCCCTTTGATGCTATATTCTGTCCAATACTACCTTGATGTAAAGGGCAATCACCTCACTTCTGGCATTCAGCTCGTTTGGACCAAGAGTGCAATGAGGTCAAGAGCATAGTGGACCTGGTAGAACCCAAACTGAGCAGTGAGCAGATTATTGCTGAGTAAATGCCGCTTGATAACACCGTCAACGACATCTTCCATCCCATTGCTGATGGCCGAGTGCAGACTGACAGGACGCTAATTCATTGGGTTGGATTTGTCCTGCTTTTTGTGGGCAGGACACCTGGGTAGATGCTGGCATTGTTGCTGTACTACAACAGCTTCACTAGTAATGTGGCTAGTTCTGCAGCATAGGTTTTCAGTACTATTACCTGAATGTTGTCAGGGCCCATAGCCTTTGCAGCATCCAGTGCATTCAGCATTTCTTGGTATCACGTGGATATTACTTGCCCTGCAGTCACGTTTAGTTGTCAAATGTGTATTTTTTTCCCTCTTTCCTTCCCTCCACCCCTGTACACAATTTCATCCAGAAATGATGAAATTAACATACTAATTACGAGTAGGCCACTTGACCCCTCAAGCTTGCTGGCGACTGATCCAATCGTAACCTCAACCCCTCATTCCTACCAACCTCCAATAATCTTTCACCTCCTTGTTACCCAATAATTTATCTAGCTCTGCCTTAAAAACATTTAAAAGACTCTGCTTCCACGGCCTTGCCAGGAAACAGATATTGCATTTAAACGTTGTATACAAATACAAGAGTTTCAGAAAGATATTTAACTTTCCCTCAGCTCACCAAATCTCCACACTCTGTTGAGGTGGTACTAATGAAAAGGCATCCTGTTCCCAACGGTCAGCCATCTCAAATTGACACAAAATCAAAAATCCTTTCATCAATATAACAGGAGATAAAATAAAACCCACAAAGTTTAAAAACTCCAATCTGTCTTTAAAGAAATCTTTCACTTTTCCTCCAAAAGATACTGATTTGTCTTAAATGTCAATCAGATAGCCCAGAGACATGCAACATATTACACAGCCAGCTGTTCTTCATAGAGAAGACCTTGCTAGCTAGCATTAACATCAAATCCTGTCCCCACCTGGAAATGGAACAGCAGTCAATCAAACTTGGTAATTTTTCCCCTTCCCTAGACAAGTGGCACTAGGCCAATCCCCTGCTGAGGTCAAATAGTACAGACTTGGCTTCAAAGGAATGCCAGTTCATTCCCTTGCCCACTAGGCCACCTCAGTTTTTCTTAAAGTAAACACTTTAATACTTACATATTTTTGGATAATGCCACCTATACTGTGGTGTTCTGACCAGTTTAAAATGAGTTCTTCAAGATCTGTCTATGGAAAGAAACAAAATAAAATGCCATTCACAAGTGTCATAAAGCAGTCACATTAAACATCTCAGTAGTCATGTGCCAATGTGACATTGATATTATAAAGTCCTCAACATAGAATCACTCTTTTCCAACGAGGGCAGCTTCAATGCGAGCTGTACAGAAACAAGCATTGTAGAGTATTCAAGATTCAAACTGGAGTGTGAAAATTGTCAGTAGTGCCAGTGATTTCAAACATTTATGCCAGATGTCAGAATCACGATCAGGATTAAGTATTGGTGCTTTTAGAAAACCCCTTGACAAAGGACTGCACAAATGGCTACAAAAATAAGGCTGAATCACATATATGAGGAGGTTGTTTCTTGATTGGGTAAGGAATGGATTACATTGCCTTAGATAGATAAATGGTAGCTGTTAGTGGGGGGGGGGGGGGGGGGGGGGGGAGGAGGAAGAGAGAAGCAGGTAGTGAAAGTGGCAATGGTGGCTATTTTGTGACCTCAGAGCTTTATCAGTGCTTTCTCAGTGAGGGGTCTTTACTGAACGGATTCTAAGATAGCAGCTGACAGAGATTGCCTCATGACAGAGGTCACCTGACTGTGGAAAGTCAAATAGCACATGTAAATCTGATTGTTTGCATTTTCAAACCCAGTCACTAATAGAACCCTGCTGCTGCTTTTTGTTTTTACCAATGATCTGAAAAGTGGTTTTGGAGACACTGCAACTCTGAGAATGATTACATGGTGAAAGAACCTTATATAATAGGTTAGAGATGGATCTAGATCCAATAGGGAAAATGGGCTTCTGGATGTCATATTTTTTAATATGCTGATGAAAGCAGGACAGATACAGCTTTGTCCGTCTCTGCAAATGATGCATAAAATATGCCTTATCTGATGGGATGAGTTATGCAAAACAAATCCTCAGTGGCTTTGCAGGGTCACTTTTTGATTGGGTAAAATGAAAGAATGAAGGGGCTCATGTAGCCAGTTTTGAATCCTGCCCAACAACAAGCTTGGTAACTTAATACTTAAAAAGAGGGCCCAGGTTGTTACACTTGGAAGGTGCAAGATGCTCACATCTGTAGATAATGGCACGATCATCTGTAATGACTGTGGGTAAACTTAGTCTCCAAGGCTCACTGGATGTCAGGTTTTATAAACAGTTACGCTTTGAACTGTTTAATTTCAAGATAGAATGGAGTTTGGGGTTGGAGAATAGCTAATTAGCATTCAACTTGGATACAAGGGCACGTGATTCATTTTGCCTCAGAGATGGGCTCTGCGGGGCAAGAGTCTATAGCAAGCCACTACAGTACTCCGTACAAGGTTTTTCTATACTAGCAGGCCAACCCTATGACCTGCACATGAAGTGGAGAAAATGCTGACTTTATTATTCAACAATGAGAATGCAGATGGGAGCTCAAGCTCAAAATGAAGACACCAAGTTTGAGGGGGTTTAAACAATGCTGGAAAATACACCTAGCTTTGGCTAGAAAGGGGAATCTCCAGGGTAACCCTCACCATGAAAGTCAGTCTGGGAACGAGAAGTCATTTGCCTGTGACAGTAAAATGTGGCCATCAGGAGCAGAAAATAACTCTGGACTGGTTCCAGAATAAAAGCGTCCTCTGAACCGTAAAGTGCAACTGTGGCAGGGGAGTTTTGGTCAGTTTAAGTCTTTAAATATGGAAACCTTCCCATAGCTTCGAGTTTAAGTTGCCAACTGAATGGTAGTAAGTTTAGTCTTACTAAAAGTCTTGAAATCTAGACATGAACATAAGAACTAGGAGCAGGAATAGCCCATCTAGCCTGCTCCGCCATTCAATAAGATCATGGCTGATCTTTTCGTGGACTCAGCTCCACCTACCCGCCCGCTCACCATAACCCTTAATTCCTTTGCTGTTCAAAAATGTATCTATCCTTGCCTTAAAAACATTCAATGAGGTAGCCTCAACTGCTTCACTGGGCAGGGAATTCCACAGATTCACAACCCTTCGGGTGAAGAAGTTCCTCCCCAATTCAGTCCTAAATCTGCTCCCTTTTATTTTGAGGCCAAACCCATTAGTTCTAGTTTCACCTGCCAGTGGAAACAACTTCCCTGCTTCTATCTTATCTATTCCCTTCATCTCATATGCTTCTATAAGATCTCCCCTCATTCTTCCGAATTCCAATGGGTATTGCCCCAGTCTACTCAGTCTCCCCATATAAGCCAATCCTCTCAACTCCGGAATCAACCCAGTGAATCTTCTCTGCACCCCCTCCAGTGCCAGTATATCCTTTCTCAAGTAAGGAGACCAAAACTGTACACAGTACTCCAGGTGTGGCCTCACCAGGACCTTATACAGCTGCAACAATCTCCTTGTTTTTAAGACCATAAGACCATAAGACATAGGAGCGGAAGTAAGGCCATTCGGCCCATCGAGTCCACTCCACCATTCAATCATGGTTGATTTCAACTCCATTTACCCGCTCTCTCCCCATAGCCCTTAATTCCTCGAGAAATCAAGAATTTATCAATTTCTGTCTTGAAGACGCTCAACGTCTCGGCCTCCACAGCCCTCTGTGGCAATGAATTCCACAGACCCACCACTCTCTGGCTGAAGAAATTTCTCCTCATCTCTGTTCTAAAGTGACTCCCTTTTATTCTAAGGCTGTGCCCCCGCGTCCTAGTCTCCCCTGTTAATGGAAACAACTTCCCTACGTCCATCCTATCTAAGCCGTTCATTATCTTGTAAGTTTCTATCAGATCTCCCCTCAACCTCCTAAACTCCAATGAATATAATCCCACGATCCTCAGACGTTCATCGTATGTCAGGCCTACCATTCCTGGGATCATCCGTGTGAATCTCCGCTGGACCCGCTCCAGTGCCAGTATGTCCTTCCTGAGGTGTGGGGCCCAAAATTGCTCACAGTACTCCAAATGGGGCCTAACCAGTGCTTTATAAAGCCTCAGAAGTACATCCCTGCTTTTGTATTCCAAGCCTCTTGAGATAAATGACAACATTACATTTTAAACCCCATCCCTCCAGCAATGAAGGACAACATTCCATTTGCCTTCTTAATTGCCTGCTGCACCTGCAAACCAACTTTTTGTGATTCATGCACAAGAACACCCAGGTCCCTCTGCACAGCAACATGCTGCAATTTTTACTATTTAAATAATAGTTTACTTTGCTGTTATTCCTACCAAAATGGATGACCTCACATTTACCAACATTGTACTGCATCTGCCAGACCCTTGCCCACTCACTTAAGACTATCTATATCCCTTTGCAGACCTGCAACATCCTCTGCACACTTTGCTCTGCCACTCATCTTAAGTGTCATCTGCTAATTTTGACTCACTACACTTGACCCCCAACTCCAAATCACCTATGTAAATCGTAAACAATTTCGGTCCAAACACTGGAAAATCAAATATCTTGCTAAAGGTTATTGGTCTCCAAAGGAATTGTAGCACACGCTTCAGTTTGAAGACGAGCAAAATTAGCAGTACAGGTTTTGAAAATTGTAAAGTAAAATTTGACTGAGCAACATACGGCATATTAAGACAAATGACCAAATTGCTTGAGTTTAAGAAGAATCTCAGGAGTGGTGGATAGAGGAGTTTAGGGGACAAAATCCAGAACAGTGGCACCGTGGTTAGCACTGCTGCCTCAGTACCAGGGACAGGTTCAATTTGGGTCACTGTCTGCATAGAATTTGCACATTCTCCCCAAGTCTGTGTGGGTTTCCTCTGGGTGCCCCGGTTTCGTCCCACAATTCAAAGATGTGCAGGTTAGGTTGACTGGGCATGCTAAATTGTCCGTTAGTGTCCCAAGATGTGTAGGTTAGAGGGATTAGTGGGGTTAGATGCTCTTTGAGAGTTGATGCAGACTTGATGGGCGAAATGGCCTACTTCTGCCTTATAGGAATTCCATGATTCTAACTTAGAACCTTGGCCAGCAAGGTAGAGCAATTAAAAATCAGGGATGCATTGACAAGTATAAAGGTGCATAGATATCAGAGGGTTGGAGGGCTAGAGGAACTTAGAGCAGTAGAAAGGGCAAGGCCCCATAGGTAATGTGGATGCGTGATCTGAGATTAGGCTCAGGGTCAAATATGATATTATGGTTAAGAGTCCATGGTCCAGTGTCATGACAATTGACAGGGTATGACGGAGTCAGCGTCAAGGACTGAAAGCAATGACTTCACTTTTCCTAGTACTCAACTGAAGGAAATGAAAATAAAATGCTGGAAAACCTCAGCGTGCCTGTTAGCATCTGTGGAGAGAGAGAGAGAGTTAACATTTTGAGCTCTGGAGAATCATATAGACTTGAAACATTAACTCTGTTTCGCTCTCCACAGATGCTGCCAGGCCTACTGAGCCTGGCATCATTTTCTGTTTTTATTTCAGATCTCCAGGATTCACAATATTTTGCTTTTACTTAATAGTAGAAAATGTTTGTTCATCCAGGACTGAATGCCAGCAACTGAGACAGAGCGAAAGTCGAGAGATGGAAGTGAGGTAGAGCCGAGTACTGTCAGTGCATGTGAAAACTAATGCTGTGGTTTCAGATGTCACTGATGGGTAGGACAGGGATGGGAAACAGGAGTATGTCATGGATAGACCCTCAGGAGACATAGGTAACTGCGAAAGTCAGAAGTGAAGCGGCGATTCTCTGGCTAGAAGTAAAATGGTTAGAACGATCCAGGAGAATGTTGTCCCAGTTAGCTGAATGACAGTGGAAAAGCACTGGAGAAGGAAGGGTGGTCAAACATGTCAAACACTGCAGTCAGGTCGAGACCTTTATCATCCTCATGAAAAGATGCAATCTGTGACTTGATAAAAGCAATGGGAAGCAAAAAAAGAGAGAAGTTGGGTGGTCAGCAGTTTGCTGAGAAGAGGTTCAAGGGAGCAAGAGCAAATCCAGTGGACAAATGGATACTGCACCAGGGGAAATCAGAGAGAAATTAGTAAGTTGAGGGGTAAGATAGGGGGTAACTTTATGAGGAACTATAGTCTGCTGGGCGACAATGGTCAAAGTAGCTGCTCAAGTGGTCTCAATCAGGAGGATCAAGGAGGATAGGAAGGAAATTAACTCAAGGGTATGATTGAGATGGAGGGGCTGAGATAAAAAAGTAGTGAAGATATCTTAGACCAACTTTATTAAATAAAAAACAACAACATTTGCGGGGGCTGTAGAGAGCAATGATTATAAATGAGAAGTGAGAGGAGTAGAACAAGGTGAGATGCTCAAGAGGAGGAAGTGCCAGAGAGCTGGTGTGCCAACAGGTCCATTGGCAGAGTCCACAGGATCCACACTGAGTGGGGTTTTGGGCAAAGAGATTGGCAAAATTGGGTCCCTGTGGATATGCTAGATAACAAGGTTGGCAAGAGAGAGCAAGATGGAGCAGTTGAGATTGCCAGTGATGAATGCTGCAATAGCTCCTTGGAGAATGGCAAGGGAAATGGGAAAGCTGCAGGTTTATTCAAGGAGACACGAGGAGAGATTGGTTCAAGTGGGCCTGTATTCATTAGAGTTTAGAAATATGAAAAGAGATCCGATTGAAATATATAAAATTCTAACAGCGCTGGACAGACTAGATGCAGGGAGGATGCCTTCCATGGTTGGGGAATCTAGAATCAGGGGACACAATCTCAAGGTACAGGGTAGACCATTTAGGACTGAGATGAGGAAAAGCTTCTTCTCGCCCGAAGGGTAGTGAACTTGTGGAATTCTCTACCACAGAAGGCTGGGAGGCCAGGTCACAATGTATTCAAGAAAGAGATAGATTTGTTTTAAAATTTTAATGGCATGAAGGAGTATGATGAAAAAGCAGGAATATGGCATTGAGATAGAGGGTCAGCCAAGATCATATTGAATGGAGGAACAGGTTCGAAAGGCCTACTCCTAGTTTCTATGACCAACTCAGGAATGACAGCAGGAGGATAGGAAGACTGAAGGGTTGGTGGGGAGTGCAGTGAAAAACAAGCACCTGAGGAAAGGAGAAATGAGTGGAGGCATGACAGGAGGGAGAGGTCTAGATGGATTAAAGAGAAATGTAAACAAAGGGGATGTGGTATGAGAGGGGGCTTGGGAATTGAAACCGATGGACTATAGTCCAGAGCAGCAGTCAAAATGCACAGGTGAACAGAGAAAAATAGGCCTTGTTACATATAAATTAGTATGCATAAAATAGAGTAGTAAAATGGGAGACAAAAAACATTTGGAGGGAGTCAGACATACCGTGGTGGGATAAAGTTGACATAGATAGGGTGGAGTTGGGACAGATCATCAACAAACTATTGTCCAAGTTAAAGACAGGTGTGGCAGAGGACTGCAATTCAAAAGCTCTCGGAAGCATAGAGAATCAAATGAAACACTGACAGAGGTACTTGTGGGCAAAGATAGGTCCAGGAACTGTGAAGAATCAGTCATGGGGCAGAAAAATAATGGCAAAGGTCAAAGTGTACTTGAGTCTTGGCAAATGAATCTGTGGCCAGGAACAGATTGCAGCTGAAATTGAAAAACAATAGAACCCAGTAGTCCAATCACATGCTCTACAGGGAACAGCAGTGGTGGGGGAAAGGGATGTAAACTGATCAGTTATTTTAAGCTGGTGATATTTTAACAGAACAACAAATTGGAAACAGCAGCTGAGTAATATAGTTTGGTGTTCAAAGTCCAAGGATTAGGAAGTAAAATCTCAGCGACACTACAGGTATGAAAACCAGAAGCAAATAAAGAGCTCCTCGGCAGATCGTCCAGGAGCCATCTCAACATGCAGCCCACCAGACCGTCCTCAAAATGCTGTCCCATTCCAAGCTCCATTTGCAATTGCAGCCCTAACATTTCAGTTACTGTCTCCCAGGTAAGTCGCTTTACTTTTATTCTCTCTCTTGCCCTACCCGCCCCCCCCCCCCCCAAAAGCCACATATTCTCAACCCTTTGAAGAATTTTTTTTCTTCCAACAACCCATTTCATCATGCCTCACTGATTCGCAACCACGTCCCTCAATCACACACGAGACTGAACATAAAATCTGATTTCAAGAAGCTTATTTCAATTTCTGGAAATTAAGGTAAACAGAATCACATTTGCAGTGCATGTTCGAAGAAGTGTTTTCACAGGTATGCCTGAAAAGTAATAGACTTAAAAGATTTTTAGTCCATGAACATTCGTGTCTACTCACCAGCTACAATGCATGTTTGAAAATGAAAGATGACAAACAGCAAAAAAGATCCACATGCTGCCCACCGCTTGAAAATTGCAAATGGCACATATACTTTAAAATGAAAAAGTATTAATTTGTATTTGGATGTGTATTAATTGGATTCAGTCATGATGGAGTGGTGAACAAGAAACTGGGTTTTAAAATTGCCATTTTTGCCTCCAAGTTCACATCAGCACATTACAAAAGACTATTGCTTGTGCAAACTATTGATCATTTCCTCCTAGTGCATTCCTTAAGTTAGTTCACTTAGATATATCTGATAAAATATTTTCCTGTATTTTCTGCTGCATTTTATCAAGACAATCTGATGACCTGACACCAGAGGATTAAAGAACATACATGCATTTAAAGTTGCTCAAGTTAAAACAAAACAGATTAATATTTACAGAAGTCATGTTAGTCAACTAACTTTTAAAATCTTCATGACCTGGGTATTGCTACCTCATTCAGAACCATGCTGCCTCAGTATTTTATGTGCAAAAATTACTTACCTTAATTTTAATGTGCACATCCAAAATATCTGGAATACTGCCAAAAATTGTTTTTATTTCTTCCTGAGCAAGAATAGGTCCTCCAAGTTGACCTTCTTTTTCCAAAGGAACCTTAAATAACTGAAAGTATAGACAATTAAAATATTCTCAACATAATGGCTGGATTTTTAAAAAAATGATATATTTACAATTGAGCGGGTGAAATAGAAAATGCAAAGTGCACAATCTGCTCTGTATTAATATTGAATACAACTGGATTCACTTTGCACAGATATCGTAATCCACCATTGAACTCTCATACGCCCACATTATAAGTGGGAACATGCATCAGCCAATGCCACTTACTATGGTCATAAGCTTATATGTCCATAGTAAGGAAACCCATGTCTTTTTCCTGCACCAGAAGAGGAGAGTCAATCTGAACCTTGTGCCTTAATGAACCAACTGGACTAGTTAATGTTCCTTCAAGGATCAGTGTCAAAAGATTATGGATTCTTGTGAAAACTTGGAGTATTTGAAAGTTATTAATCCCATTGAGTAGACAATCAAAGCCACTTTTTGTCCCCAACAGCAATATTATTTTAAATCTTCCATTGGATACCAATCAGAATCCTACATTGCATAAGGAGGCCATTCGGCCCATCGAGTCTGCACCAACCACAATCCCACCCAGGCCCTATCCCCATAACCCCATGCATTTACCCTAGTTGCTCCTAAGGGCCAATTTAGCATGGCCAATGCACCTAACCCACACATCTTTAGACTGTGGGAGGAAACCGGAGCACCCGGAGGAAACCCATGCAGAGACAGGGAGAATGTGCAAACTCCATACAGACAGTGACCCAAGCTGGGAATCGAACCCAGGCCCCTGTGAGGCAGCAGCGCTAACCACTGTGCCACCCAATCTTAGCAGTCAAAGCAAATTATGTCTTGAATAGAAGCAGAAACATAAAAAGGAGTTCAAATGCCATCAAAAATTAGTAACAGCAATTATATAGGTTAAAAAAGCCAATTTCAGAAAGAATGTGCATTTATATAGTATTTTTATGACCTCATGATATCCCAAAATGTGTTAAAGCCAGTAATATATTACTATCTCTGAAGTATATTGGCTGCTGCTGCTGCTAAGTGGAGCACAGCAAGATAATAATGATATAAATCCATTAATGTTGGTGGAGTGATAAATAAAAGCTAGGACATGACCATTCCTGCTCTTCATGAATAATGCTGTTGCATCTACTAGAGAGCAAGCATGGCTTCAGTTTGATGCCTAATCCAAAAGGCATCATTTCCAATACTGGTAACTCCATTCTGCACTGAAGTGCCAGCTTACATTATGTGCTCACATTGCTGGAACAGGAACGCAGACAAGAGAGCTATAAATAAGGCTGACACCCAATAGAGCAATGGCTGAGGTTATTACTGCCCTTTGACTATTGAGTTCCTTTTGAGTTTTTAAACGGAAGCATAACAATATATGTGACTGCCAATTCTGTATCAAGATAGGTGTAGACTGCTTACATTCTGCAAAAACCAAGACAGCAAATATTGTGTGTTGATGCAAGGTAGGTACATCCACTTCAACCCAAAAAAACAAAAATATAATTTCTATTTATTTAAACTGCAGAAAATATTTAGTACCGTGGACTAATGTGATTTAATTAAAATGCAAGAGAATATAGATACAGACATGAGGTAGGGGAGGAAAAGACTCTCAATGATCACTATCATGCTTCAAAATACAGTGATCCAACAACAACCTTACAATTATACAGTGTATTTTTAACAAAATAAAACGTCCAAGGTGCTTCACAAAATGGGGTACTAAACCACATAAGCTGACTTGGTCAGATAACCAAATGCTTGGTGACACAAGCAGGTTTCAAAGGGCATGTAAAAAGGAGGAAATTCAGCAGTTTAGGACCTAGGCAATTGAAGGCTCAGCCACCAATGGTGGGGTGATTAAAATCGTGGATGCTCAAGAAACCAGGATTAGATCAATGCAGATGATATCTCAGAGTTGCAGGGCTGGAGATTACAGAGATGAGCAAGGGCAAAGCCAGGGAGGGAATGGAAATAAGGATGAGAATTTAAAAATTAAGACATTGCTTGACAAGGAGCCAATGTAGGTCACTCGAGCAGAAGGGATCGATGAATAGGACTGAATGTAAGTTAAGATAGGGCAATGGAGTTTTGGATGATTGAGTTTCCAGAGGGTAGAAGCCAGTGAAAGGTTGAGAGATGCCCAGCGGCCTTTTTTTGGTTGCACTGTGGATACTTTATTTCCAGCATAAATCACAAAAACATACATAAATTAGCCTACCTGAATAATAGTAGTTAAAATGTCTACATAGTTGCTTTCTGTCTGGTACAGCTCCATTGCAACCTGCCACCGAGCAGACTGCTTTGCAGGAGCAGCTGCGTAGCATTTTGACGGTCTGATGCTAGACTTGGGTGTTTCTGTAGAAGAGGGGAGAATAAAGGCTTTGTTTCCTCTCATCTAAAACAGGCAGGTCAACCTCCATAGTTTCCACCTCCAAGGAGGCAGGAAAATATCTTCAAAATTGTGACATTTCATAAAAGCACAAACTTATTATTCTGCACCAAATACAAAATTGAAAAGGACAGAACTCATCACCTTAAATGAATTTAACTTAACAATCTTAAATTATTTTGTACAAAAAATGCCGTGAACAGCATTACAATTTTTTTTATTGGTAGTATCACATACTGGGGAACATTTGTACCTTCACTATAAAGTGCACTGACATCCCAAAAAGTAAAGCTTTGAGCCTCAGAACATTCAGAGGCTGAGGACATTTCTACATCCTCCAGGTTTTCAATCATGATGCTTTGTTGAAATTCATCATTTCTGCTTTTCTGAAAGTATTGCTGCATTTGCTCATCAGGTAATGCCACCTCTAATTCTAGATATCCTGTCTTAATCACATTGGAAAATGCTCCATTATGACGTTTTTGTAATAAGTCAAAATCTCCATCTTTATCTGAACTGTCATGTGTTGAAAGCTTCTTCTGATCACAAGATTCAGCATCCACAGTTTTGGCAGAGGTATTCTGTTGAAACTCTGTCAATTTAATTTTGATCACTTGTGAAATGTCAGTAGCCTTCCTAAAGTTTGCTATATTATCCACTGCATTATTTTTCTGTGGTACAAGTCCTTCATCTACCTGACCATCAAAGTTTGCTGAAGGGCAGACAGAAGCATCCATTTCAATCACAGTGTCGCTGCACAAGACATTATTTATCTCAATTCGCGGAAATTCTACAAAAGCTTGTCTTTGAAAAGTTTCTCCTTCTGCTGCTTCATTTCTACCCTCAGGTGTATCTTCAAGCTCAAGAGCTAATTTTACCTCTGGAGTGCTAATGGGGGAACTAATAGTGTAATTCTCACATCCTTCTTTCTTTTGCTGAAGAAATTCTAGAAATTTGGCATGTTGTTCTATTTCTGAGCTGGTATGACCAATGAACTTCCCAGATTTTTTTCCATTTTTTAGCCATCTCTGAACTCTCCAGTTATGGATCGGTTTGCCAACTTGAACAAATGGACCCAGCTGTCTATCATTTTTTCTATGCCTCTTTACTATCCTGTTCATTTCATACTCTGAAAGACAAAACAAAATAACTGAATAAAATAGCATTTGCTGGTTATTCTTTCCTTATGTGCTTCAGTTTTAAACGTTATGAATTTATTCAATTTTCAGGCTGTGCACAATATATTTTGCTGCTTTCTCAATAGAATCCAACTAATGAAATTATAAGAAGGAGTGATACAAATAGTGCAATGGACTGTCAAAAGCATTTAACATATGCCAAGTTCATTAAAAAGACATTGGTGCCTCAGATACAAAAATACAAAATACAGCTGAGCATGATAAAGTAGAAATTAGTGGCAAATGTTTAATTTCCCAGATTGTGGAAGGGAGTTTGTACGTGATAAAAGAAAGAAACTTGCATTAATACAGCACCTTTGAAAATCTCAGAAACAATATACATGAAATGATACAGAAGTGCAGGATCACAGACTGGATATGTACGTATGTAAATCTTAGAAGGTAGAAGTTGAGAAGGCTGTTTAAAGTATGTAAGACCTTGATGTTATTAATAGGGGAGCAAATGGAAGTAGTGCTAAACTATTCTATAAAACACTAGTTAGACCTCAAGCTGCATTAGTGTCTGTAGTGAGCATCACACTTTTACAACAGATGTCAAGAGCTTAGAAAGTGCAGAACAGACTTGCTACAATGGTACCAACGAGAAGAGATGGAAAAAAAAGAGAAAGGAGAGGTCTTCAAAATCATGAAGAATTTTAAAAGAATAAATGGGGGGAAAACTGTTTCCAGTAGCAGAAGGGTCAGTAATCTCAGGTTACAGATGTATGACAATTGGCAAAATAATGAGGTCCACATGACTGGCAAAATGTTGAAAGGGTAGTGAAAACAAATTCAATAGCAAGTTTGCAAAGGGAATTGAGTAAATAATTTGAAGCAAAGATACAAATCAACAGGGCTATGGGGGAAAGAGCAGGCTTGAGACACCAATTGAATAGCTCTGACGGAAGAGCCAACACAGGCAAAAATGGTGTGTTAAATCATTTTATGATTCTAAAAACATTTATTCATCTTGATAGAACATAATCTGTTAACCCACCTCCGCAGGAGTCTGGCGTGTTAGAGATGTCTAACAGAGATCCCAGTGAAATGGAAGCTTCTGCTGAAGGCCTTTTGCGTGGAGGGAAAGGTGAGAAGTTGTCAGTCTCTCTTGTAAACTGGGACAGTGTATCACGCAAGCGGCGCCTCTTGCGCATGCTATTTGGTGTGCTCAATGAAAGCAAAGACACAGATGTCTTAAGCGTTGGACTTTCAGACTGTAATTAGAAACAAAGTTCTTTTTTCAGTCAAACACATTTCCAGAAAAGAAAAACGTGCACAAATGTAGTTAGATAGAATTTGGTGTACCTCTTCAAACAAGTACATTGATTCTCCAGCTCTGGCATCCATCTGTATACTTCCCCAAAACCACTAAAATGAAGACAAACTTTTATTAGTAATCTACACTGGAGAACAAAATCTAAACTATGTTAACTGGTGTCAATTTAGCTCAAATTAAATCCATGATTAATCAAAATTGGCACATTAAACCACAAAATAATGCAACACGACTTAAACACTCTTAGAAAGCCTGATTTCAGTTGTCCCACTGGGGAAGCATATCAACAAAGATATAAAAGACAGATACAACCATCTCAAACTGCTATCAATGACTGCCACTGAAAGACAACCACAACCCCAAAGTTTATCTGCTTTCATTCATCAGAGACCCAGAGGAGAAAACAACAAGGGGCCACGGGGGAAGTGGGGATTCATTTAACACCTTAATCCAAAGCTGCTACACCTTCATTATTGGAACTTTCTATTTAGACTAGATTTTCTTTTTACCTTAGATTAAGAGATTTCTCACCTCCTGTCTTACAACAAACAGCTTTTTGAAGGGTTCAAATGGTAGCTGTTTTATTGTATCCTCCACCACAAGATGAGTACACATTTCATCACCAAGAGACAGGTATCTTCCTCCTGAAAAGGGGCAACAAGTTGTCAAATGTGTTACTTACAATACTAGATCTTCCAAACCATTGCTCAGATAGTCCACAGCTTTGAGCAGAGTTTCTAAAAAAAAACTTTCAAATATCAGACCCACTGTGAAATGCCAAAGCTTGGCTTCTTCAATGCTTTACAATGCTCCCAAATCCTGGAATCATATTTTAAAAATAAACAATAGTTAAGTGAGGAATGAGAAATGACCTTCAAAGGATGAGACATTAAAAAAAGTTAAGTTAGAGGTGGATGCTGAGAAGGAATTTTCTAGTAAAGAAAAAGAATTAAGATTACACTTAAGCTCCACTATGTGCTTTTCAAAAATGATTGTACTTAAGTTCAACAGTGGATGAGTTGTTTGTAAAAACAATTACTGCACAAGAGTTGTATTTTATGTTCACCACAGACCTTGTATTTCAGTCATTTCCTCCATGCTTCTCAGTTCATCTTCAGAAAATCCCAGAAAAGATAGCACACAATCTTGAAATGGAGACACTTTGAATTCATTTCGAAACGCTTCGTCAGCAACGTGGAAATCACTGGGAACAAAACTAACTGTTAATCTACAAGTTGGCAACTCATGACAGCAACATCATAATCAAATTGGCTCCTTTTCCTGGAAGAGAATATTGCAGGGTAACCAATCTGGCACGAGAATTACTTTAAAATAGTATTGGACAGAGGGTGCTATCACTAAGAACTCAAGATGGTTTGGGTTTCCTCTAATTCTACATGTTATCAGACATCAGAAAGTTTAGGTTTGCATGCCAACATTAAATGAAATGATCTATAAAAAAAGAACAGCTTATATTTTTGGGAATTCTGTCCAATACCATCAAGATGATGATAACAGGGCTCTTGAACCTTACCAAGAAGAATTGTATGTCAGGACATCTACAACCAAATGACAACTGGATGCCAAAGTGCTCTTTCCGAAGGTTTTTACACCAGATTCATGCCCAACCACAGGTACAATATTTCAATCTGGCTATCCGAAAACCAGTAATATCAAAAAACCTGACTTTTTAAAAAACGTTGCCAGGCATGTATTTTAGCTATTATTAGACGTGTATAATAATTTCAGGCTTGTTAGACTGCATTGTCACACTGACTAGCTATTGGCTTTGCAATCTTGTCTTTTTCTGTGGTTCAAGCAACCCTGGACGCCACCTAAATTGTTCAGCCTGCTCCACCCAACCAGTTGCGCTTGACCTGAAAACTGGCAAGATCCAAAATCTGGCATGGACTTCACCCTGAAGCTGCCAGCTTTGACTATTCAAAAATAGTCAAAAACTTAAAATATGAATGCTATTACTACATTTAACCCACTTGTAGCAACCAGAAAGCACAGCTAATGTGAAATAATTTCCTTCCAAGCCTTAAAACTACATGGAGTATATACTATATCCCCTCAACATGCCAATATCTGCATACGAAACATAGAGCTTAGTTTCAAACTGCCTTTAACCAGATTCTCCAGTTTGTTTGGTCTTCTCTCATTAGTGGTATTCAAAACTACTAACTTATCCTTAATTTCCACCCATGCTTATACCAAAACTGGATTTTGGTATGCAGTGGGCTATTCACCCTACTCACTCTGTTCCTTGTCTGTCAAGGGCCTCCTCCCATTCATCTATCTCAGCCTTTCAATGTACAAATTTAATATAATTGACATGGGTCCAGCCCATCAGGTGGTGAACCAATGGAAAAACCATGGCTTCTGAACGAAGACCTGATCAAAATAAGCACGTAACTGGCCTACTTTGGCCCTTTGCAGGAACCTCGGAGGCTTTCAGCAACCACCCCACTTCCTGTTCCTCATTCTTTAGTTTGTCTTTCACCCTTTTCAATGTTGACTTAAAGTTCTTAAGTCATTTAAGAACAACGTATCTGTTAAAGATTGAAAATTACATGGCTACCCTTGGAATAGTCTAACAGAATAACGTCAGCTTTATTCAAACTGATTTCTCAGCAATAATTCATTTCAGCTTGATGTAGCTTTTATTCTATTGTAAAGTTGACCAGAATCTCTCATTTGTAAACAAAGTTTTTCATTTACTGAACAACATTTGTTTTGTCAATATACTTATTTGAATAATTAGGCTATATGCTGTGTCACAAAACACACACTGTAGCCAGAGTTTAGGGTTCTAATAGAACAGGATTTGACCACAGGAAAGTTGTTATATGCCTGGCTCACTGATTCAGCTATTTGCACTTGGCCAAATCAGAAAGTTTGGGGTTTCAGTACAAAAATAAAAGTCAACAGTCAAATGCAGTACTGAGGGACTGCTGCATTGTCAGAGGTGCCATATTTTGGATGAAAAAGGCCCCATCTGCCCCCTCAGGTGGATGCAAATGTCGTCATGGCATTGTTTCAAAGAACAGCAGGAAAGTTATACTTGTATTGGCCACACAACACTATAGCTGTGACAATACTTCAGGAAGCATTTTGTTGTACAGCACCCGGACATTCTGTGGTTATGAAAGGTTCAATATCAATTGATATTTTTTAAGCTGTGAAACCAAAGGTTTAAACTCCCCACAAAAGAAAGTCATGCCTGGTTTCCAAGCACAGATATACTAATATAAATACAACATACCATTGGTTTGAAGTGGATTCACTTAGACAACTGATGCTTATCCCACATGATTTTTTTTTTTAAAAGATAACTATATTACATGAATTATAAAATGAAGATACAAAGTGCTACATTGTCGAGCACTAAAATGCGGAATAGAGCTTACTTCTAATTCATTTGATTGGCACTTTCAGGAATTATCCGTTTCCATGGCAAATACCAGAAGACGCAGGGCCAGATGAAACAAACATTTTGATCAGATATTACATTTCTGCTATTTCTCAAAATGCTCCAGTGTTATTTTTTAATTTACAACACTCATTTTCATATAATTTCACAGCCAGTGAGAATTCAAGAAAAGATTGCACAATATGTTCATTTCATTAAATTGAACAGAAGACATAATGATTTTACTAATAACTTAGAAAACTCACATTTCATTTCGTCTTTCCCAGGCCTTATGAATCCATTCTGCTCTCATGATAGGAGTACCCATGCTTACTGCAGCCTGTAATAAATACACGTTTTGTAAATTCTCATCCGACAGGCTCTCCTGAATACATTGGATGATGCCAGAACACAAAATCATTGGTGCCAATTATTCTCACCACCTTGTCCAAAAGGACAGTGTACATATGGAAGCATATTCAAATGTCAGCAAGCTATTCAAATGCATGGAGAAAGAGGGAGAATGAGTCATCACGGCTGCAATAATCTTGTCCTTGTCCTTAGAGGCAGCTGAATAGTAATCAGAAGCTGACACCTAGCCAAGTTCCCCCATACCAACCCAGAGGCACAAGTAAATTGAAAGGGAAACAGTAGCTAATGTCACTAGATTAGTAATCCAGAGGCACGTCAATGCTCTGGAGATGTGGGTTTTAAATAAATTTAAATTAATAAAGCTAGTCTCAGTATTGTGACTACGAAATTATCAATTGTCATTAAAACCCCATCTTGTTCACTAATCCCACACTGCCCTTTGACCTAGAGCAATGTGGTTGACTCTTAACTGCTCTCTGTCCTAGCATGCCATTCAGTTGATGTGCAATTAGAGATGGGCAATAAGTGCTGGGCTCTCCAGCAGTGTTCACATCCCAAAGAATAAAAAAACCCTACTAAGAACCGTAATAAATCAAGTGCCCACTTTTCAAGTTCAGTAGAGATTGAAACCTCCACACTGCATTAAGACCATCCAATAACTTACCTCCTCAGGTCTAGGTGGTTACTGGATTAGACCATTGAATAGTCCATTGTGAAGGTGGACACAAAATACTGGTTTACTTCATCTGCCATCTCCTTATTTTCCATTATTAATTCTCCAGACTCACTTTCAAAGGACCAACACCCACTTTGTTCACTTTAAATATTTATCGAAACTCTTACTGTCTGTCTTTATATTTCTAGTTAGCGTTCTCTCATACTTTAATTTCTCCTTCCTTATTAACCTTTGGGTTGTTCTTTGCCATTTTTTTATTTTTGTCCAATCTTCTGACCTGCGATCCCATGTTTTCTCTTTAAGTGTGATTTTTTTTTAAGTTAATCACCAACGGTGGGTCCTTGTAAGAGGGAGTTTAGAATAATTTGGGATTAAAAGACTAACAGGTCAGGGTAGATTAGATCAGAGTGAATAGAGTATAGAAAAATCACAAAGTGTCTGGAATATACTGTTTGCATTAAGACACATAACCATTGTCAGAGAATTTAGACATGTATTTTTAAAAACATTCTACATTAAAAGTGTATGCCTTGGCTAATGACAATATTCTAAGACATGCTGGGACGTAGTCAAGTAAAAAGAACCACATTCCTCAGAACAATGCAGCTACTGAGCGAAGGGAAGAGCAATTCTTATCAGTGTCTCTACACGGATCTAATGAATAGGATATTCACTAACCAAGTGCACATCAGAGATCCCAGACATTCATGTATATCATGAATAGGGTATACATTGCACCACATAAGAGTTGTCTGGTAAGCATCAGGAGACTGAGAGAAACTCAAAGTTCAAGAACTGATCACGCAGTCCTATGCTGTTCAGGAGTAAATGTTATTGGCGAAGGTAAATAATCAATACTAATAATGATTGGCTCATACCCAGCTAGGGTGTGCAAGAGGTGGGCAAATGACTTTTGAAAATTGTAATACTGAGTGATGTACTTTCAGAGTGATTTGGAACTGCCAAGTCTCTCTCCCTCATACATTGAGCCAAGCTTGGAAAAAGAAGAAAAGTCTTTAACCAGAGTACTGTCTCTGTGAGTCTGTGTTAGCTGAGCCGTAATTAAAGTAAAGCCAGCTTAATATTTAGTCTATGAAAAACACTCCTACAGTTCTCCCCTTGGAATTTTTCTTTGTTGAAATGTTATCAATGCTGTGTCTTTTGAAATATTGCCTTAAATGTTTGCTATAGCATTTCTACTGACATATCCCTTAACCTAATTTGCCAGTTCACTTTAGCTAGCTGTGCTTTCATGCCTTCAAAATTGCCATCAAGTTTAAAATGCTAGTCTTGGAGCCAGTCTTCTCTCCCTCAAAATGAATATAAAATTCAAGCGCATCATGATCACCCAGGGACACCATCACTATGAGGTCATGAATTAATCGTTGCACAATTCTAGGTCTTGTATAGCCTGCTCTCTGGCTGGTGTTAGAACGTGCTTTTGTAAGAAACAATCCTGAAAACATGTGAATCCCTGATCCAGGCTATCTTTACCCATCTTATTTTCCTAGTCCACATGCAGACTAAAATCCCCCATGATAATTACTGTACCTTTCTCACAAGCTCCCATTACACCCCACCCTACTGTATGGTTACTGTTAGGGGGCCTGTACACCACGCCTGCACGAGACTTTTTTTTATTATTTATCATCTCTATCCATTGGTGGTATATTGAAGGGAACAGAGAGAAGGCAAAATCTGGAGTTTTAGAAAGCTCTGATCCCAGGACAGTCCATTGGCAGACACTCAGCCCATCCTTGAAATCCAGCCATTCCTCCACTGCGGATAGCTCCAGGCCAAGAAGACTGGCCTAAAAGCTCACTGCTGACAGCAATGGCTGTTATGCAACAACTCTAGCTTCTTAGGCCACGTGGTCACAGGTCTGTAACCAAGCTGAAACCAGGCCCCTCCCACACGACTAATTGCTGTTCCAGAGGCTTCATTTCCCTGTCCACGTGCAACCTTCTTTCAAATAGCCACCTTACAGCTTAAAATTACTGTGGATGCTATAATCTGAAACAAAAACAAAATGCTGAAAAATCTCAGCAATCTCCAGTATTTTGGCATCATGAGCAATTTTGACCATTTTGCAGTGAGATTTTGAACCCAGATCATTTACATAAATCAGAAAAACCCTAGGGAACTGGATTCTGCACTCTTTCTCCCCACATGATTTTTTGGAATGTGTTTTGTTGGTTTTCAGCCTTTAAATCAGTTTCTTAGCCATTTCCAGGATTTACCAAGAATTTCAACTTCTGATACAGTTTGCAGTTTCTTCAACATATAAATGAAAATTTGTTCATACCCTGAACTTGCCACTTTGAGTAGAATTGGCCACGAGATGAGTTATTTTGCCTGTATACTCTTTACGAATGGTTGCTCCCATATGATGTGCCAGGGCAACAAGAACAAGCTGCGAATTGAAAAAAGGTGAGTGTAGTCACTATCAAATTAATTATTTTTGCAACTGTCAAAGAATGAGAAACAAACAATTACAGACATATTTTTTACATTTTTGTTACAAAATAAAACAAAAGGTGTTGTTCCAACTGATAAACCCATAAGTTTATCACAGGGTTGAAAAACACCCAATTTTCTCAAGCTATCACCCCCATTCATAGTACATTTATCAACAAATGTAGTGCATCTGGTATTCTTATTCAAGACTTTTCAAATGAGGGTGCCACTCCTCAAAACTGGCTATATTCAAAAATAAATTATACAGTAGCATTATCTTCTATAGGGTAACCAGTATTCCATGTGTGCTTGCAATATGTTTTTAGGAAATAAGTTCAAACTAGACAATTATTCCCGTTAAGAGAATGCTACGACAATCAGCAAGTGCAAGGCAAACATGGAAAGTAAAGCGTGCACAAAAGAAAAATAATCTTTCATCGTTCACTTAGACTCACTCAACAATAACATTGTTGTTATATCACAAGTGTGATTTGCAGCTTGTTAAAAATAATTATCCTGTAAAGGCATTGCTATCTATAATTGATAGCACCATCATAGCCCCAATAGAAGGGGAGATTTAAATCAAAACAAGAATTATTTCAGCTACTTTTCCAGTGGCTCCAAGTTTTGGACTATGTTTAGGGTTTCAATGTTATTGAAAATTGCAGTGCAAGTGATTCCTCACAAATATCATGAGGTGGTCAATTCAAAATGTATGATTCCTGAATATTAGATGGTTACAACCACAGGAAACAGAGTGAATCTGTATACTGATGTGACTTCATACATTGGACAATATGTACAATGCTCACATTCAGAATCCTCATTATACAATGCTCCATGGTTATCATAAATCAGTTCATAGGCAATAGAACTTTAACAAAAAAAAAGTAAATGCTCACCAACTCCTCCTTCTTGAATCCAGTGAAACACAAGACCAGATCCAACATGCTTGTGCAATATAATGGCCGAGATGTGAAAGGCAAAGTCTACAGGGATTCAAAATATTACCTTAGCTAAAATAATCGTTTTAACATTTAAAAGTTTCTGAATTTATGAGGTAGGAAATATTCCTAACTCCATTTCTTTTTAAATGTGGTTTGAATCATCATTATCAAGTTCAAGCTATAAATTTACTACACTTGTACAAGTCTCTGCAAGCACAAGGCAGGGACCAAAATGGAACAGCTAGACTGTAAGCTTTCTCGCATCAAGGAAATTTACCTTACAATTAAGCGTGGCAAAAATTCTCTGGAGAAACTGAACTGTTTCTCTAATGTTACATTTACATGGTAACCCCACTTTTGGAATTAACACTGCACCCCATTGATGCTGTGGAAACTGATTAACATTGCACAATTCAGTTTTGAAAGTTTTTGATGTTACAAACATGCAGCAAGCATCACAGAAATTACAAAATGGTAACTGCATCGGTGATCTTTCAGATCTGCTGGCACCAGTTTTTGTCTGCTTCTTACATTTCCTCAACCAATACAGAAGATTCCCATTTAAACTCTCAAGGCAAGTCAGCGGCCAAGTCAGAGGATCACAAAATGGTTATGGTGCACAAGGCCATTCAGCCCATCGGGGCTGCACCAGCTCTCCAAAAAGCATTAGGACTTGGTGCAATTCTCCTGCCTTTGCCCCACAGCCCTGCAAATAGTTTCTTTTCAAATAATCAAATGGCCTCTTGAATGCCTCGATCAAACCTGCCTCCATCACAATTTCAGACAGTGCATTCCAGACTCAAACCATCTGTTGTGTGAAAAAAAGTGTTTTTCTCACATCAAATCTGCTTCTTTTGCAAATCACTTTAAATTGGTGTCTTCTCATTCTTGATCCCTTTACAAGTGGGAACAGTTTCTCCCCATCTACACTGTTCAGCCCCCTCATGATTTTGAACATATCCATCAAATCTCCTCTTGACTTTATTCTCTCCAAGGAGAAGTCTCAACTTCTTCAATCGATCCTCATATCTGAAGTTTCTCATCCCTGGAACCAATCTTGTAAACCTCTTCTACACTCTCTACAATGCATTCATATCCTTTCTAGTGTGGCACCCAGAACAGTAAAAAAAATACTCGAGCTTAAGTTCAGCACAACCACCTTGCTCTTATTTTCTATGCCCCGGTTAATAAATCTCAGGCCCCCTTAAGAATTTTACCCCTTATATTGTCTGTCCATGTTCTTTCTGCCGAAATGCACTTCTCCGCATTGAACTTCATCTGCCACCTATCTACCCATTCCACAACTTGCCTATGTCCATTTGAAGTTCCACACTGTCCTCTTCACAATTTACAATAATTCCAAGCTTATCATTCAAACTTTGAAATTGTCTCCTGCACACCAAGATACAGATCATTAATAAATAAACTAGGAAAAAAAGGATCCCAATACCAAATAAAAGCAAATTATTGACGTTGAGTAACTCCACTACAAACTTTTCTCCAGCCTGAAAAATATTAATTGACCATTATTCTCTGCTTTCCATCATGCAGCCAGTTCTGTGTCCACATTGTTACTGTCCCATTCCATGAGCTATAACTTTTCTCACAAGTCGGTGGTGTGGCAGTGTCTCAAATGCCTTTTGAAATTCCACATATACCAATGTGACAGCATTACTCTCATCGACCCGTTACCTCTTCAAAAACAAAAACTCCAGTCCAGCAAGTTTATTAAACACAAAATTCCCCTTTAGAAAGCCATGCTGGGTCTTCCTAATAAACCCACAATTTTTCACGCAATTACAGAACAATTGTTTCTGGAAGCTTGCTTTGCTTTGCACTGAGGTAATTGGTCTGTAATTGCTGGGCTTATGCTGAAAACCTTTTTTGAACAAGGGTGTACCAATTGCAATTCGTCAGTGCTCTGGCACCTCCCCTGATACTAGGGAAGACTGAAACATTATCGCCAGTGCCCCTGTGATTTCCACTCTCACTTCCTCCAGTATCTTTGGATGCATTGCATCCTGTCCCAGTGCCTTATCAACTTTAAAGTTCAACACGTCCTGCACATTCTGGTGACGGTTTCCTTGTCTGTCACCACAGACAAGCCTGGGTACCATCTACCTCCTTGGTAAAGACTGATGCAAAGTAGTAATTTAATACCTCAATCATGCCCTCTGCCTCCATGTGTAAATTCCCTTTTAGCTCCCAAATAAGTCTTACCCTTCCTTTTATTAATTAATATGCCTATAGAAGACTTTGGGATGCCCCTTTATGTTGCCTTCCAGTCTTTTTTCATAATTCATCTTTCACCTCCCCTCCGAACCTTCTGCATTCCTCTTGGCTCTCAATTGCATTTTCTTCCTGACACTGGTCATAAGCACATTTTCCGATCATCATCCTGAATCTTACAATACAATGATTACTGTCTCCTAAATATTCCTCCAACACTTGAATAGTAGATGAATTAGCTATTAGTTCAGTGTAGTCAATGGTCAAATTGAAGTTATTGCAAGGACACCATGCCACAACTCTAGAATCACTCAAGATCCTGGTTATTTGCCTGTTTGGGCTCTGATGTTACCAATAGCTCCCTGGTGAATTTCCCAGCACCTACCCCTGCCACATGGCCCAATCTCAGATAGGTTCATTTTAATTATGCAATTTTCGCCATTCATCCGATTTCAGGATCTAATCAGTCAACATGCACCCCACAGCAGTGAATAGATACTAATTTTCAATAGCGCTGGGAATGAAGGACATATCGATAAGGTGTGCTTCACAATCAAAACAGAAACAAACTCAGAGCATGAGCACTTTAGATTATCCTGATTAAGATTAAATTGCACAACATAACTGTGGATTCTAGCAACTTGTGTTGATAAAGCTAGTGTGGAGGCTTCTGTTCTTTTCTGCCTCTTCTCCCCAATGCATAAGAAATATTGAAATCACTTTTAACCATACCTCTCTTTTCCTTGCACAGTGAAGCACAACAGGAGGCCCCAGGATTCTAGCATTCATTTTGTGCAAGGTTTCATATGGCTGGCCTTTGAATTCTCCTAGCACAAATATAGTCTCCATCTCAGCATTTTCATTACCAAAATCTTCTAGGCTTTCCAATTTGACAAATGGCAACTTGATTTCCTAAATCACCGTGAAAGAAAAAAAATTGAAATCAGAAACACAAATTCTGTGTGGTACTTTCCGCAGAAAAAGGCTCATCATCCACGTTAAGAAAAAATCCCCATTACATTAGTAATATATATTGCATTTATCAAAATCAGGATTAATTTTTACAAACCTAGATTTGTAAAAGTTTAAAATTATTGGTTAGATGACTCAAATTTTCTACAATCATTTCAAATGCAAAATAAATAAAAGTAGCTTGATATTTTAAAGTTTATTTATTAGTGTCACAAGTAGGCTTACATTAACACTGCAATGAAGTTACTGTGAAAATCCCCTAGTTGCCACATTCCAGCACCTATTCATGAAATTAAAAGGTATATGGAGGGAGAATTTAGCATGGCCATTGCACCTAACCAGCACGTCTTTGGGATTGTGGGAGGAAACCTGGAGGAAACCCACGCAGACACGGGGAGAACGTGCAGACACTGCTCAGACAGTGACCCAAGCCAGGAATCATGCCCGGGTCCCTGGCTCTGTGAGGCAGCAGTGCTAACCACTGTGCCACCATGCTGCACCAGTGACAAATTTCCTCCAAAATACAAGACATCCCAAAAATAGATTGGCATCTTGCTGCACAGCAGGTACACTATCATTGTCTTCACATCAATGACTTTAAGGAACTGTAAGCAAATATCGGTGCATTAAGTTGCTAAGCTCAAATTGATAACAACACTAACTGTTTCAATACATCAAATGCTTTCACAATTTCTATGCATGTTATGAAGTATGAAATTAAAAGTACAGTGAAATCTCAACAATATTCCTAAACAGAGCAACTGCCCACGTGGTTAATAGAATTAGCAAATATTTCAGCTTCTAAACTTGGTCTTGCAAGGATGATAATGTAATAACCTAGGTGGATGAATGAAGCATAGCAGAAATTACATAATTAAATATCTTCTCTCCTTGACCTAGAAGATTGATTCCTCAAAGGCAGTGTGTTAATTGGTTTTGTAATTGGGTGAAATTTGCATAATTGTCATAATCTTAAAGATAAAATGGAGAATCTACTATTTTTAGCAAAGGTGAACACCTATCATCTATTTACCAAATGGTTAGTGCTAAATCATAGACCTTTGAAGGTTTAATGGATAAAGTAACTATTGTTAGGCCTATCTGCAGTCAGATGCTCCCTGCTGGCCCAGTAAGCCAATGGGTTACATAACATACCACCAAGCCAGCCACACACAAGAGATCCTGAGTTTAAATCTCTCCCTTTGTCAAGGCAGCTGATCAAAGCTGGGGCATTGCAATCAGCATGAGCATCCTTGGCTCAGGATATTAACAACAATAAAAACATTACATAAATTCTTTTAGCTCTCCAATATTAAACAGCTTACAGAAGATGAAAAATAATTCAGTCTTCTGAATGCAGACATCAACCGTGCAGCACTTAAATCTTACATTTCAAAAAAACTCAAGTGTCACCATTGTGAGACGGTAACAAATCCATTTAATAGAATGCCACAAGTGGGGTTGTTGTTAGTTCCTGGTTTTAAAAAAATCGCTGCGTGTGCAAGAGAGCAAAGGTAGACCCTCCAAGATTGCAGGTGACACATTTGTTTACAGGCAGTATTGTACAGAGACACAGCAATGCTAAAATTTCAAAGCCATACTCGCCATGCATGTGCATAATACTGCAGTAACATGGTTATAAACTAGATCATGTTATTGGGAAAATGGTATATAGAGTCATCGGGGGGTTTACAGCATGGAAACAGGCCCTTCGGCCCAACTTTGTCCACGCAGCCCTTTTCCTTTTAAAAACCCCTAAGCTAATCCCAATTGCCCGCATTTGGCCCATATCCCTCTATGCCCATCGTACCCACGTAACTATCTAAATGCTTTTTAAAAGATAAAATTGTATCCGCCTCTACTACTACCTCTGGCAGCTTGTTCCAGACACTCACCAACCTGTGTGTGAAAAAATTGCCCCTCTGGACACTTTTGTATCTCTCCCCTCTCATCTTAAACCTATGCCCTCTAGTTTTAGACTCCCCTATCTTTGGGAAAAGATATTGACTATCGACCTTGTCTAGGCCCCTCATTATTTTATAGACCTCTATAAGGTCACCCCTCAGCCTCCTGCGCTCCAGAGAAAAAAGTCCCAGTCTATTCAGCCTCTCCTTATAACTCAATCCATCAAGTCCTGGTAGCATCCTAGTAAATCTTTTCTGCACTCTTTCTAGTTCAATAATATACTTTCTATAATAGGGTGACCAGAATTGCACACAGTATTCCAAGTGTGGCCTTACCAATGTCTTGTACAACTTCAACAAGACGTCCCAACTCCTGTATTCAATGTTCTGACCGATGAAACCAAGCATGCTGAATGCCTTCTTCACCACT
The DNA here is from genome assembly GCF_964213995.1 of Mustelus asterias. Lineage (NCBI taxonomy): Eukaryota > Metazoa > Chordata > Chondrichthyes > Carcharhiniformes > Triakidae > Mustelus > Mustelus asterias. The sequence goes on from NC_135803.1 coordinate 44,590,112, forward strand.
CTGTCCACCTGTAACTCCACTTTCAAGGAGCTATGAACATGTACCCTGAGGTCTCTTTGTTCTGTAACTCTCCGCAACGCCCTACCATTGACTAAGTCCTGCCCTGGTTCAATCTACCAAAATGCATCACCTCGCATTTGTCTAAATTAAACTCCATCTGCCATTCGTCAGCCCACTGGCCCAATTGATCAAGATCCCGTTGCAATTGGAGAAAACTTTCTTCACTGTCCACTATGCCACCAACCTTGGTGTCATCTGCAAACTTACTAACCATGCCTCCTATATTCTCATCCAAATCATTAATATAAATGACAAATAAAAGTGGGCCTAGCACTGATCCCTGAGGCACATCGCTGATCACAGGTCTCCAGTTTGAAAAACAACTCTCTACAACCACCCTCTGGCTTTTGTCAAGAAGCCAATTTTGTATCCATTTAGATAATCATTCCAGTCCTATGTTCTTGTATTAAAATTGCTCAAGTATATACCAATTAGAAAACACATTGATGTAATGAGCTGATACCATTTTGTAAGCAGCAATCAAACAAATATAAACTTTCAGCATTTTCCCCACAGATGTAAGCTTTCTATTTCAATCAATAATAGAAAACCAGTCTATAGCCCTGTTTAATTGATACTATTGCTTCAGACAGATGTCAGTTCTCAAAATAAGATCACATGCACAAGTTATAATAAGGCAACTAATATGAATCGTGTCAAATGTTAAGAAATCCCATAATTTTCTAAGAATTATATTAATGGAAATTTTATCAAAATATTTTTATTTCAACACTGGAACTAGAGGAACTAGTGTGAAAGGCTTCCACTTTCTTTCTCAAGTTTAAAACACAATATATAAAGCTTACATCCTTAATTTTAAAACAAATTTGGAGTCTAAGGGATTAGGCCAATGTAACTCGCAGCCTGGTCGAATTTGTTCCTAAAAATCACCACAACCTACCATGATCTGTATACAAAAAACGGGTGGAACTTGAATCACACGGGGACCAATATCCTGGCCGGTAGGTTGGCTAAGGTTACTGGGGAGAATTTAAACTAGATAGGTTGGGGGGAGGGGAGCTAGAAGAGTTGACTAGGATCAAGGAACTAATTGATGGGGTGGAGGATGCAGGGGTAAGGGGAATTACAAAATTAATGGTAGAGGAGAGGGTGCAAGTGAATGAAGGCGGTAATTTAGATAAGGGAGTAGAGGGAGAGGGTGTTCGCGACTCATCAAAGCGGGTCCAGATAAAAGCTGGAATAAGGACACTTTGCCTGAATGCACGAAGCATTCGGAACAAGGTAAATGAGTTGATGGTGCAAATCAGCACGAGTGGGTACGATCTAGTGGCCATTACAGAAACGTGGCTGAAAGGTGACCAGGACTGGGAGATGAATATCCAGGGGTATCAGGCGTTTAGGAAGAATAGACAGGAAGGAAAAGGTGGTGGGGTCGCGCTATTAATAAGAGATAATATCAGGGTAGTACTGAGGGATGACATAGGCTCTGAGGAACAAAACGTGGAATCATTATGGGTAGAGATGAGGAATAGTAGAGGGAGAAAGACACTAGTAGGTGTGGTATATAGGCCCCCAAATAATAATGTTGAGGTAGGGAGGGCTATAAACAAGCAGATAAGGGATGCGTGTAAAAACGGAACGGCAATAATCATGGGGGACTTCAACATGCACATTGACTGGCAGACTCAAGTCGGTAAGGGTGGAATGGAGGAAGAGTTCTTAGAATGCTGTCGGGATAGTTTCCTTGAACAGCATGTTACGGAACCGACGAGGGAACGAGCTATTTTGGATCTGGTATTGTGTAACGAGGTAGGTAGAATTAAGGATCTTATTGTGAAGGACCCTCTTGGGTCTAGTGACCACAATATGGTCGAATTTCTGATTCAGATGGAAGAGGAGAAAGTTTGGTCCCAAACCAGTGTCCTCTGTTTGAACAGAGGGAAATATGATAGGATGAGGGATGAATTGGCTAAGGTAGACTGGGAGAGCAGGCTGGCAGGTAGGATAGCTGAGGAACAGTGGAGGATTTTTAAGGAGATCCTTTTCAGTTCTCAGCAAAAATATATTCCAGCAAAAAACAAGGATTGTAAGAAAAGGGAGAACCAGCCGTGGATAACGAAGGAAATAAAGGAGAGTATTAAAATAAAAACAGCTGCGTACAGAGTGGCCAAAAATAGTGGAGAAACAAGTGATTGGGAAAAATTTAAGAAACAACAAAGAGAGACTAAGAAAGCGATAAAGAAAGGAAGGATAGACTATGAAGCTAGGCTAGCAATTAATATAAAAAATGATAGTAAAAGTTTTTATAAATATATAAAAAGGAATAGAGTGGCTAGAGTGAATGTTGGACCCTTGGAGGACGAGAGGGGGGAGTTAATAGTGGGAAATGAGGATATGGCTGAGTCTTTAAATAAGTTTTTTGTGTCGGTCTTCACGGTGGAGGACACAAATAGTTTGCCAAATATTAACGATAGAGGGTTGGCAGCAGGAGAAATACTTAATACAATTAATGTTACCAGAGAGGCAGTGCTGGGTAGACTAATGGGACTGAAGGTGGATAAGTCCCCGGGTCCGGATGGAATGCATCCCAGGGTATTGAAAGAAATGTCAGAGGTAATAGTGGATGCGTTAGTGATTATTTATCAAAACTCGTTGCATTCTGGGGTAGTGCCGGTTGATTGGAAAACGGCTAATGTTACGCCGCTGTTTAAAAAAGGAAGGAGACAAAAGACGGGTAACTATAGGCCGGTCAGCTTAACGTCTGTAGTAGGGAAAATGCTGGAATCCATTATTAAAGAGGAGATAGCAGGGCATCTGGATAGAAATGGTTCGATCAATCAGACGCAGCATGGATTCATGAGGGGAAAGTCGTGCTTGACGAACATGTTGGATTTTTATGAAGATGGGACTAGGGCGGTTGATGGAGGAGAACCGGTGGATGCGGTGTTTTTGGATTTCCAAAAGGCGTTTGATAAGGTGCCCCATAAAAGGCTGCTGAAGAAGATTAGGGCACACGGAGTTGGGGGTAGTGTGTTAAAGTGGATTGGGGACTGGCTATCCGACAGGAAGCAAAGAGTCGGAATAAATGGGTGTTTTTCCGGTTGGAGGAAGGTAACTAGTGGCGTGCCGCAGGGATCGGTACTCGGGCCGCAACTATTTACCATTTATATAGATGATCTGGAGGAGGGGACGGAGTGTAGGGTAACGAAGTTTGCAGACGACACAAAGATAAGTGGAAAAGTGAATCGTGTGGAGGACGGAGAAGATCTGCAGAGAGATTTGGACAGGCTGAGTGAGTGGGCGAGGATATGGCAAATGGAGTATAACGTTGAGAAATGCGAGGTTATACACTTTGGAGGAAATAATAACAAATGGGATTACTATCTCAATGGAAACAAATTAAAACATGCTACCGTGCAAAGGGACCTGGGGGTCCTTGTGCATGAGACGCAAAAGCCCAGTCTGCAGGTACAACAGGTGATCAAGAAGGCAAATGGGATGTTGGCCTATATTGCGAGGGGGATAGAATATAAAAGCAGGGATGTCTTGATGCACCTGTACAGGGCATTGGTGAGGCCGCAGCTGGAATACTGTGTGCAGTATTGGTCCCCTTATATGAGGAAGGATATATTGGCATTGGAGGGAGTGCAGAGAAGGTTCACCAGGTTGATACCGGAGATGAGGGGTTTGGATTATGAGGAGAGGCTGAGGAGATTGGGTTTGTACTCGTTGGAGTTTAGAAGGATGAGGGGGGATCTTATGGAGACTTATAAGATAATGCGGGGGCTGGATAGGGTGGAGGCGGAGAGATTCTTTCCACTTAGTAAGGAAGTTAAAACTAGAGGACACAGCCTCAAAATAAAGGGGGGTCGGTTTAAGACAGAGTTGAGGAGGAACTTCTTCTCCCAGAGGGTGGTGAATCTCTGGAATTCTCTGCCCACTGAGGTGGTGGAGGCTACCTCGCTGAATATGTTTAAAGCGCGGATGGATGGATTCCTGATCGGTAAGGGAATTAAGGGTTATGGGGATCAGGCGGGTAAGTGGTACTGATCCACGTCAGATCAGCCATGATCTTATTGAATGGCGGGGCAGGCTCGAGGGGCTAGATGGCCTACTCCTGCTCCTATTTCTTATGTTCTTATGTTCTTATACAAACAATAGATTTTATAAACTGTTGTCCCAACTTGCCATTAGGCATGCTTTTTTTCCAAGTTCATCAATTTATTTAACCTTTGACATTTCAGTTAATACCAAAAAGACATAAACCACTGGATTTGGATGCAGAATCCCCCCATTTATTGCTGAATTGCAGTTTGTGCAATTTGCATTACAAGCTCCAATAACTTATTTGGCCTTTCTTTTTGCAACAATACAAGTTGAGGACAGGATCATGTCCAACATTGGCCCAGTTTTACACCAATAGTTAATGGAGTTATGTACCAGACCAGCAAATTGAAATAGTATCCAAAACATCTTTTAGCTGAACATCACTTACCAAATGAGCTATTTGTTTTTAAAAGTGTCATTTAAAAAAACTGGAAGTGAAGATAATTCATTGGCTAACTATAAATTAACAGTAAATTGATGATCAGATGCAGTTGGCATCAATCTAACAAAAAAGGTTAATCATTAACCTAACTCTACAATAGTCAGATAATATTGGTCAACTTAGTGTCATGGATAAAAGAACCCGTGGACTTTTAGGTTTAGCTTATTACCAAGGCTTGCAGAACTGTCTTTGGGTAAGAACAAATTAAAATTTTCAAGCAAAACAGAAAATTAAAACCTTCCACTTTTTAAAAGAATAATTGTATGCGCTTACCAAAAATTGTTTCAGCATGTTAGGAATGTCAGGCGTTTTACTAATAAAGATGGATTATCACAGTAACAAAAGAATCAGAATTTCAAAATAAAAATTCCTTTAATAGAACACACATCACTGACACCTTACAAATGAAAAGATAATGAACATGACAGTTTTAAACATGATGTTATTACCTCCAAGGCTTTCAGAATCTGTTCAGTGTCTCCAACCTTTCCCAATAACGCAACTTTTGTTTGAATCAGAGGTGCACCTAGAAAGCAAAACCAAAAATTTATAAGCACAAATTGATCTCCCACAGCATTGACTAAATGTAGCTTTCAAATGAAGGGGGGGCTAGAGGATATTGAATAATTGGAACAGAGTATACCGATATAATAGAGTCCCTATTTCTAAGTCATGCATTTTGTCAACCAAGAGCAGTGGAATCATACCCGAGGAAGATGGTGTTGTCAACCTGGTCAAACACTGCAGACAGAAATGGATAAGGAGGAAATGTTTACCTTCATTACAGTCACAAAGGAAATCACTTGTGACTTTAATAAGAGCTGGATGAACACTATCGCAGGAGTGGAAACTTTATTGAAGGGATTCAAACATGGAGTTCTGGGAAAGATGTGGATGGATTTGGGAGACAACTACACAGTCAAGGACTTTGGAAAGGGAGTTTGGAGATGAGTCAGTAAATTGCAAGGTCAGAGGGATCAACAGTTGGTTTTGAGAGAACAGGAGTGATGCAGGTTTAATGAGGGACTTCAGTTAGTGGGATAGATTGAAGCCGGGCCTTTTCTCTTTTGAGAAAAAGGAGGTCGATAGGGGTTTGATAGAAGTCTTCCAAACCATGAACAGCCTAGACAGAGTAGATGAGAAGAAACTATTCTCATTTGCTATTGATGTTCTCATTTGCCAAAGAGCAAAGTGGTTGAGAACCTGAGGACACCAATGGCAAAAGAGCCAAAGGCAACAAGAGGAATAACTATTTCTTAAGCAGTTGCATTTTTTTCTTTCATATGTGGATATTGTTGAAAAGGGGAGCATTTATCACCCTTCCCCGATTGCCCTTGAGGTGGCAAAGATCACTTTCTTGAGCTGCAAGTATACCCACAGTGCTCTCAGGAATGGAGGTCCAACAATAGTGAAGGCACAGCAATATAGTTCCTCGTCAGGTTGATCTATGGTGTGGAGGGGACCATAGGCTATGGTATTCCCATGTTCGACTCCCTTGTCCTTCTAGCTCGTCGGGATCACAGGTTTGGAAGGTACTGTCGAAGGAGAGTTGGCGAATTTCTGCAGTGCATCATGTACGTTGTACTGTATGTTGGCAGTGGAGGAAATGAATATTTAGTGGTGGATGGGGTGCCAATCAAACTAGCTGTTTGTCCTGGATGAAGAAGAGGTAGGGCGCTGTCAGAGCCACGTTCATCCAGACAAGTTCTCCTACATTGCCTTCTACAGACGTGTAGGCAAAGTATTTATATGACTGGTCCAGTTCAGATTTTGGTTGATGGCAAGTCCCATGATGTTGAAAGAGACTTCCAATGATGGCAATACCATTGAATGTTATGGAGTGATGATTAGGATCTGGAATGCAATGCCTTAGAATATGGTGGGCAGATTCAATTGTGACTTTCAAGAAGAAATTGTTTAAAAAGTTTATAGTTTATTAGTGTCACAAGTAGGCTTACAATGAAGGCTGCAATGAAGTTAGTGAAAATCCCCTACACTCCAGCGCCTGTTCAGGTAGTGAGGGAGAATTTAGCATGGCCAACATACCTAACCAGCACGTCTTTTGGACTGTGGGAGGAAACTGGAGCACCCAGAGGAAACCCAAGCAGACACAGGGAGAACATGCAGGCTCTGGACAGACAATGACCCAAGCCAGGAATCGAACCTGGATCCCTGGCGCTGTGAGGCAGCTGTGTTAACCACAGTGCCATCGATAAATTGGATAATTAACAAGGGCAGCAGATGCATGGGAATACCACCATTCAAAAGTTCCCCTCCAAGGCACACACCATTCTGACTTGGAACTTTATTATCGTTTCTTCACCATCACTGGGTCAAGATCTTGGAACTCCATCTCTAACAACACTGCATGTGCACCAAAGGGACTGCAGCAGATCAAGAAGTGGCTCACCACCACAATTAGAGATGGACAATGCTGACCTAGGCAGCAATGCCCACATCTCATGAAAGAAATGTCAAAAATCTGAAGAGAAAAAAAATTGCAGAGCTGCAGGGGAAGTCGGGGAGTGGGACAAGCTGAGCTACTATTCCAAAGAGCCTGCATGTGCACAACAAATCAAATATCCTCCTCCATAGAGTAATTATTCTATTTTAAAGTTTTCTGGGGAAGGATGAAACCGGGTTGAACCTAAAGAATCCATGACATTTAGGTTCAATTTGGGTCAACCATTAATGATTGCTCTAAAAGACTATTGAGAAACATGTGCCAAACTCTCAACAAATTGAGAGAATAAAATTCTATATGATTTTACTGTTACTCAATTTATCGGGGGGGGGGGGGGGAGAGGCGGGGTGGCGGCGAAACAACACAACTACAAAGGTACACAAGATTGTCCAGTTAAGTAGAGAACTGAGTGAACAATTGGTTTGGCCAAATCCTAGATCCACTGTGATAAAATCAGACATTTCTTACTCCCAAAAGCATTTACGTTATTCCTGCACATCTATAACTTCCAGTTGCAAGTTTTAGGGCAGCAGTGATTAGCACTGCTGCCTCACAGAGCCAGCAACCTGGTGTCCTTACTTAGTGTACCTGAACAGGCACCAGAGTGTGGCAACTAGGGGATTTTCACAGCAACTCCAATGCAGTGTTAATGTAAGCCTACTTGTGACACTAATAAATAAACAAACTTTAAACAAAATAAAAGCAAATTACTGTGGATGCTGGAATCTAAAACCAAAAGAGAAAATGCTGGAAAATCTCAGCAGGTCCAGCAGCATCTGTAAGGAGAGGTGGTAGCCACGATGTAGAGATACTGGCATTGGACTGGGGCACAGTAAGAAGTCTCACAACGCCAGGTTAAAGTCCAACAGATTTATTTGGTAGCACGAGTTTTCAGAGTACTGCCCCTTCATCAGGTGCTGTGAGACTTCTTACTGAGAGAGAAAAGAGCTGACCTTTTGAGTCCAGACGATCCTTTGTCAAAGCACTTTAAACTAAACTATCCCAATTGTACAACACTGTACCCAATGGTCAGTGCTCCATTAACTGCAGCAGGTCGTCTAACATCAGCGTCAGTCAGTTCAACAGAAGTGAAGCCTGCTTAGAGAACAATTCAGTCTTTGTGCATATACCAATTGGGCCACCCCAAGATTTACATCACCCAACAGCGATGGTCAGCTGAAAGCCATGTCTCTATCTGCCAGAAACGGGGTGAATGCTCCGTAACCGCTTTCCCCACACGGAAACTAGAGTCTTACTAAGAGCATCCTCTCCGGCGTCCGCTGCGACCTCGGCCGACTGGTGCTCCTTGAAGGAGTCGGCGAGTCTGGAGTCGAAAGCGGACGAGTCCACCAAGAAACTCCCGGTCACGGCGGCCACCGAGCTCCTCTCGGCGGCCATTGTCTGCTCGCGACTCCCCGGACCGGACCAGGTAAAAGTTGAAAGGAAGGCACCCTCTGAAATGTTAAAGCGGCCTTTCGGGCGTACGCCGCGGCTCAAAGCCCGAGGACGAGCCCCGGTTTAAATTTGGCGCGCTCTGTGGTCTTTTCAAACGGCTCTGGAACCCGGGCTCTCGGCGCCGCCAACGGAAAATTCAAACTTCCAGACGCACTCCTAAACCCCTGCTCCGATTGGTCCACACGTAACCGACCAACAGGCGCGAGCGGCTTGTCCTGATTGGCTGGTTAAGATTCTCGGACCTGTGATTGGTCCCGAGGACGCCTAGGCCACAGCTGATTGGCCAGCGAACCGCCGTCTCTGATTGGCTGAAGGTCAGCCTCCTGCCGCCAGTGTTCTGGATGCTGGAGGATCGGAAAGCGCAGGGCGAGGTGGACATTGTAAACGTGAATCTCAGAGTGCCACACACTGCACTGAGAGAAACTGATTTGTTCGGCATGTGTTATAATCTCCGCAGAGAGCGTTAACTTTAAAGAAAATAATTTCAATTAATAGTTTTTAGTTTATTTATTGGTGTCACGAGTAAGAAGTTACTGTGAAATCCCCTAGTCCGGCACACTCTGGCTGGCGCCTGTTCGGGTACACTGATTTAGCATGGCCGATGCACCTAACCAGCTCGTCTCTCAGACTGTGGGAGGAAACCAGAGCACCCGGAGGAAACCCATGCAGACACGGGGAGAACATGCAGACTCCGCACAGACTGTGACCCAAGCCTGGAATTGAACCCAGGTCCTTGGCGCTGTGAAACAGCTGTGTTAACCACTGTGCCACTGTACTGCCCTTGCCACCATGCCGCTGAAGCTGGTATGACAAGAATCTTTTGTACTGTAATAAACAAACTAAAATACAAATTTTTAGGCACTGCAGAACCAGACTCTTCCTTTTATAGAGTGATAGATGCACACAGTACAGAAAAAAGACCCTTCGGCTCATTGAGTCTATGCTGGTCAAAGACAAACCACCCAACTATTCTAATCCTATTTTCCAGCACTTGGCCCCATTGCCTTGTATGCCTCGGCATCACGTGTATATCTAAATACTTCTTAAGTGTCATTACGATCTCTGCCTCCAGCACCCTTTCAGGCAATGAATTACAGACTCCCACCACCCTTTCGGTGAAAATGTTTTTTCTCACATCCCCTATAAACCACCAGCCTCCTCGTCATTGATTCCTCCACCAAGGGGAACATTTCTTCTTGTTAACGCGATCTATGCCCCTCATAATTTTATCTTGATCATGTCCTCCCTCAACCTCCTCTGCCCTCACAAAAACAACCTCAGACTATCCAATCTCTCTTCAGAACTAAAACTCTCCAGCCCAGGCAACATCCTGGAAAATCTTCTCTGCACCCTTTCCAGTGCTATCACATCCCTCCTATAATGTGGATTCCAGAACTGCACACAATAGTCTAGCTGTGGCCTACCTAACATTTTCTATAGTTCCAGCATAATCTCCCTGCTCTTAAAGTCTATGCCTTGGCTAATAAAAAGAAGTATGCCATATGCTTTCTTAACCATTTTGTCCACCTGTCCTACTACCTGAAGGGACTGTTTTACATGCACATCAAGATCCCTCTGATCCTTGGTGCTTTCCAGGGTCTTGCCGTTCATCATGTGTATATTCCCTTGTCTTGTTTGTCCTTCCCAAGTACATCACCTCAAACTTATCCGGATTGAATTCCATTTGCTACTGATCAGGCCATCTAACCAGCCTGTCTATATCCTCCTGTAATCTAAGGCTATCTTCCTCACTATTTGCCACCCAACCAATTTTGTATCATCCTTAAACATACTGATCAACCGTCCTACGTTTAAACCGTAAACATACTGATCAACCCTCCTACATTCTAGTCTAAATCATTTATATAAACCATAAACAGCAAGGGCCCCAACACTGATCCCTGCTGGACCCACTGGACACAGGCTTACAGTCAGAAAAACACACGTCAACTAACACCTCCCCCCCCCCACCACCCCGCCCTGCTTCCTGCCACTCAGCCAACTCTGGATTCAATGTGCTAAATTTCCTTAGATCCCCATGGTCTCTTACTTTTAATATCAGTCCCCCATTTGGGACCTTGTCAATAGCCTCACTTAAGTCCAAGAAGACTACGCCAAATGCATTGCTGTCACCTGCACACCTAGTCACCACTTCAAAACTGAAAAGAAACTCTCCACATGTATACTTTCCACTGTCCTTTAAGTAGATTTTCAGCTTCCCTGCACCCAGTCCAAAGTCATTCTTACCCCCTGAGGGTTTACTTCCATTCTTTCTTTTCCAAGCTTGGTAACCTTTACACCCAGAACTATCTTTCACAATGAGGGTTCTCCTGGAGATTTCTCTCTTTAACTAAAGCTAGGCAAATTTTCCAGTCTCATTTAAATTCTCAGGAATTTGCTCTTTTCAATTCAGGCATGAACTCCCAAGTGCACCAAGACTTTTGGCCTCTGGATGCTCTCTCTCCCTTCTGGATGCGGACAGATTGGCTATATCTCTGACTTTTCAGGCGTATCTCAGAAAATCTCCCCTCTCAAAGTCCATCTCCATGGCAATGTAAATCATGTGGCCTAGTTTCCATGTAGAAATGTTGATCAGCTATCCTTTAGTGCCCAACTCTCTTTTATCTTGGAACTAAATGGACAATTTAAAGCATAACTGTTTACAACCTAACATTCTCAAGACCCTCTTGGTACCTTTGAGATTTGGGTGGCACGGTAGCACAGTGGTTAGAGCACTGCTGCCTCACAGCTCCAGGGACCTGGGTTCGATTCCCGGCTTGGGTCTCTGTCTGTGTGGAGTTTGCACATTCTCCTCGTGTCTGTGTGGGTTTCCTCTGGGTACTCCATTTTCCTCCCACAGTCCAAAGATGTGCGGGTTAGGTTGATTGGCTATGCTAAAATTGCCCTTAGTGTCCTGGGATGCGTAGGTTAGAGGGATTAGTGGGTAAATATGTAGGGATATGGGGGTAGGGTCTGGGTGGGATTGTGGTCGGTGCAGACTCGATGGGCCGAATGGCCTCTTTCTGTGCTGTAGGGTTTCTAAGGTTTCTAATTAGCAGTTAATCAATTGTATGCACAGATGCTTTTGCCATTTGCAAAACCGTGCACCTTCTCCCCAGCAAAACAATCTGGGCCCCCTTTTCATCTTTAACAGCCACATGACCCAGATCTGTTGTCAGGCAGAAATCACAACAGGTCACGTGATTACCTTCATTTTACCCCAAATTTTAAAATGGCACCAAAACATCATCAACTTCATATTTCTAGCACACTTTGTGTAATGACAACTTTAAACTGTTATTAAAAGTACTTTTATAAATTGTATGAATGAAAAAATATAAGTGGGAAATGTTGGAATACTCAGCAATCTCAAGCTGTAATTTGAAGTGTAATGTACATTGTAAACATAACACAGAATGGTTACAGCACAGCAGGCCATTTGAGCCATCATGTCTGTACTGGCCTTCTGAGCAAGCAATTCACCTGGTGCCTCTCAGCTACCCTTTCTCCATAGCCATACAAATGTTTCCTTTTCAAATAATGATCCAATCCCTTTTGAAGACTCAATTGACTCTACCCAGCATGTGCTCAGGCAGCACTTTTCAGATCCTAACCACTTACTACTTGAACATTTTTCCTCATGTTGCTGTTCCTTCTTTTGCCAACTACCGTAAGTCTGTGTTCTCTAGTGTTCTCAATCCTTCCACTAATGGGAGCTGCTTCTATCCACTTTGTCCAGACCCCTCATGATTTTGAATTTCTTGATCAAATTCTTCCCAACTTACCAAATCTGATGCCCAGAACTGGACATAACACCAGGTGAGACCAAACCAATGTTTTATACAAGTTTAAAATGTCCCTATTGGTAAGACCCAGGATGTCATATTTCTTACTAACTACTCTCTCACCCTGCTTTGCCACCTTGAATGATTTATGAACAAATACAGCCAGCTCCTTTAAATCCTCTTTAGAATTATACCCTTTACTTTTTATTGTCTCTTTAATTTTTCGTACCAAAATGAATCACAACACTTCTTGCCATTACATTTTATCTGCCACTTATTTCCTCATTCCACCAATCTGTGTATGTCCTTTGAAGTTCTACACTGTCTTCCTCATGATTCACAATACTTACAAATTTCACATCATCCATAAATCTTGAAATTTTGCCCGTACACCAAGGTCTATGATATTTATATATCAGGAAGAGCAGGGGTTCGTACACTGATCACTGGGGAATTCCACCATAAACCTTACTCTAGCCCAAAAAGTAACTATTCACCACAATTTATTTCCTGTCATTTAGCCAATTTCATATACATGTTGCAACTGTTCCTTTTATCCAAGGGGCTCTGATTCTGCTCACAAGACTGTTGTGTGGCACTTTATCAAATGTCTTTTAGAAGTCCATGTACACCATATCCACAGCATTACCCTTGTCAACCCACTGTGTTACCTCATCAGAAAACTCAAGGAAGTTAGTTCAATGCAATTTGCCCTTAACAAATCCATGCTGGCTTTCCTTAATTAACCCGCATTTGCCCAAGTGATTATTAATTCTATTCAGAATTAATGTTTCTAAAAGCTCCCCCATCACCTGGGGTTAAACTAACTGATCTGTAATTGGGGCCGGGTTTATCTTTACACCCTTTTTTGAGCATGGGTGTAACATTTGCTATTCTCCATTCCTCTGGTACCATCCCTGTGTCTGATGAAGATTGGAAAATTATGCCAGTGCCTCCAAAAGTTCCTCTCTCACTTCTTTCAGTATCCTTGGATGCATCTCATCTGGACCTGATGTCTTATTAACTTAAGAGCAGACAGCCTATCCAATATCTGGGTATCAATTTTAAACCCTTAAAGTGTCTGAACTGTCTCCTCTTTCACCATGATTTGGGCAGCATCATTTTCCTTGGTAAAGACAGTACAAAGGCTGGAATTCTCCCATCCCGCCCGCCACTTGAATTTTAGTGGGCGGGTTGCAGACAATGTGAAACCCCATTGACAGTCGGATGGGAATTTCCAGCTTTTAGACCAGCGCAGCCGGAGAATTCTGCCCAAAATATTCATTTAATACCTCTGCCATACTTCTTGCCTCCATGTATAAATTCCCCTTTGGTCTCTAATCAGCTCCACTCTTTCTCTTATCATTCTTTTACTATTCATACGTCTATAGAAGACTTTAGGATTCATATTTACAATATATGCCAATCTTTCATTTCCCTCTTAGCTGCTTGTATTTATTTTTTTCATTCCACTCTGAACCTTCTATATTCAGCCTACTTCTCAATTGTATTATCCACCTGACAGCTGTCATTTACATAGAAACATAGAAACCCTACAGTGCAGAAGGAGGCCATTCGGCCCATCGAGTCTGCACCGACCACAATCCCACCCAGGCCCTACCCCCACATATTTACCCGCTAATCCCTCTAACTACACATCTCGGACAATTTTTTTAAAACCTGGCCAATCAACCTAACCCGCACATCTTTGGACTGTGGGAGGAAACCGGAGCACCCGGAGGAAACCCACGCAGACACGAGGAGAATGTGCAAACTCCACACAGACAGTGACCCGAGCCAGGAATCGAACCCGGGATTTGCACATTTTTACTGCTTCAATTTAATCTCTATCTCTTTTGTCATCCAGGGAACTCTGGATTTGTTGGCGCTACTGGGAATATAACATGACTGTACTTGAACACTCTCGCCTTTAAATGCAGTCCATTGTTCAGATAGTTTGTACCTCAGTCACACCTGTAATTGAGGTTCCTGACTACACTTGAGTGCCAAATGCTTTAATGGTACATTGAACTATATTGCTTTTACATAATGTCAATTTTGAACTGTTTTGTACTGTACTTTTAAAAATGTAATGAATAAAGTGTAATTTTGGAAAGAAAAATGTCAGGCAACATGGATGGAGAGCATTGGTGTGCAGACTGTTGTGGAAGAAGTGCTGCTTGATAGAACTGTCAACGACACCTTACATCAGATTACTGATGATCAAGAGTAGACTATCTGGCAGTAATTGACCGGATTGAATTTGTCCAGCTTTTTTGTCCTGGACAATTTTCCACATTGTGAGATAGATGCTGGTATTGTAGATGTCTTGGAACAGCTTGACTAAGGGCTTGCTTTATTATAGAGCACATCTTCAGTACTACAGCCAGGATGTTGTCAGAGCCTTTTCTTTTAGCTGTTTTTTGATATCAGGAGGAGTGACAAAAATTGGCTGAACATTGGCATCTGTGATGAAAGGGACTTCAAGAAAAGGTTCTTAAACTTTCTACATCTGCTTCTCCTAAATTTGTTCCAATAGTTGTTATTCTGCTTAGCTTGCTTTCTCCCCACAAACTCATCTACTCTTTGTTGCTCCCATTGCCTTCACACAATCAGAACACATTTTGTTCCTTGGGACAAACTTCTCTGTGTACTACAATATTTTGTGGCTTTTTTCTAAGAAACCCTGTTGAATTTTTTAAAATTAATGTCATATTTAATTTTAAAAGGATATCAAATCAGCACTGTGTATACAAAAATACACGTGATTCGTAAAACTTTTGAGACAGTAAACTATGCATCTAACATTTTGTGGTAACATTCTGTGAATTCATGTGTTATGTATTTGTATTAATTCTTATTGGACTCTGCTGTTTTTATGTTTTCACTGCAAGTGACAGCGTAAGTCCCCAGCGTTGGAACAGACAGAGAAGCAGCAACCATGTAAGAGAATACACACTTGTAAATAAATCTCCGTGCTCCCTCGCATCATTCTCCAATATACAGCACCATGCATCTTTGTTAATAATGTGTATGTTTACTGATTGTTGTGCAATGTATTTACTACATGACAATAATAGAGCAATTACTTCAATATTTAGATTGTGGAAGGACAGTAGTAAATGTCAGAAACCATGGAGTGAATTTTGTCTATCATCCTGTTTTTCATTGTGAACATGGTAATAGTGGGCAGTACATTTCAGGGAAAAAAGGATCTATATGCACCCAGACTTGCCTGTTGAAATTAAGGAACACCCAAACCCACCTGTATTCCCAGGTTAGCCCAATTGTAACACAAGGATATGCAGCACCCAGGTGTTTGCCCAGGCCAATATGCAGGAAACTGCTTCTCTGACCTGTACCTGCATTATTCCTTGCTCACAAAATCTGACGCAGTACATTCCAAACCCATAATTACCTTGTATATTCCTGCCTTTTTATGGAGAAAGCCATGAACAGCACTGATTGACATTGAAATCAGAAGAAACAATCTCAATTTAAATATCAGAACAATAGGTTTTATTGTTTTGCTCAGTTTCTAATCACATGTTCATGTTGTCATCTAGCATTAGGTTAATCTGCAGAGGTTTCAATTTTCCTTTACAGAGGAACAGATCTTTCTCTGCATCTCCTTTGGCAATGATGTACAGACTGATATTGTTCTTTGTTCAGACACATGGCCACCACCATCTCCTACAGCCACATGTCCTGCAGAAACTCCTCCACTACAGTGACATTGCTATATTTGGTCCAATTCTTCTCCTTTTTCATGTTTATCATGCTCTAAAAGTACAGAAAGTATACATGTCAGGTATCTAAGCATATTTAGCAGGACGATTATATTTTGGGTTTGTTTTAGCTATTTTATCATAAAATTGATTTGGAAGGGAAAAAATTAAATGGATTCTGTATTGAGACAAGTGCTGAGGGAACACATGGCGAGTGAAGATGCAAATGAATTAACTTCGATGTTGTTCCTTGGCTGCAAATAATATTTGTTTCAATCAAAAGATATGATATTTGCAAAGGATTAAAGTCGTATGCTCCCTTTCAAATTGTAAAAGGCAAAATAGAATATAGTGGCTAGTACAAATACTTTGTGAAAGAGAATGCTGCACAAATACTTTCATGGAGACAGAAATGCTGGATGTTACTGCTTAACTAAGACAACCAACTTTTGTGGGAAGGCTATTTTGTGTTACTACATGGAAATAAATAGAATGGATTAAATCAAATGATTGTGTTTATAATTGTGTATAGCAAGATTCACCTTACTGTTAAAGTAGTTTAATAGTTTATACCTGGGCCTCATCACACCATCTATCGGCTCAGTCAATGTTTGCAGAGTCAAAGTTCACATGCAGAAAACACAAATATCCTGTTTATGTCATATGCTATCCCCCAAATGAGATAGATGGCAGAGAGAGTCAATTCATGGAAAAAGAATGATACACAGAGCACTTAACAAAGTGATCGTGGCCATTGTATCTTAGAAGGAATCTCTCATAGACCCATAATACTAACGGTATCTATTATCATGGAGTTGGAGTTTCTTTGACCTGATTTGTGCAGTGTAATTTATTGCAGCAGCTACAGTGGCTAGTTTTTTATAATGGTGTTTAGCTCCGATTTAAATTCATCAACTTCAATTATGCACATGAAGATACTGCTTGCATGGATAGTCATGATAAATATACTATTACCTTCAGACTAGAATGATTGGTACAGTATGCACTGGGGTATCCTCCTTCAAGACCTCTGAACAATGTACAAAAATGTTAATTAAAATCTCCACCCATGATATGCTTTTGCAATTTGCATTGTTGTATAAATTTGCAATGCACTTACAATTCAATGTTTACATGAAACTTGTTTTTTGTTGTAAATAATTTATAAGATTTCCATAATGTTATGCCCACTTGGAGAAATTAATTGCTTTGGTTGTTATTTTCAATTAATTCAAATTGTTATTGCAATGATCATGGGTAAGTCATGTACAAGGTTCACAATTATACTGCAATGACAGAGGAAGAGGCTGTTCTTGGTGCGTGTGTGAATTATTTGCACTATTGGTGCATATAATTTATTTCATGGCATTACATCAGACAGTGGCAAAACTTGCACAAGATGATCATGGCTTAAATTTGCTTTTGTATTCAGAAAAAAATTACCAGAAAATCTCAACACCTTGACTCAGTGAAACTCCCTATAACATCAGTTTCTAAAGTTGGCAATTGTGATTAGTTCCATTCTCAAGAGTGCTTAGCAATGAGAGAGATAGCTAGCTAATAACTGCCAACCTAATCTGTTATGTTGTTCCATGGACTGGTAAGCATAATCATTGGTAATTTAAAGTCTCTCAGTGCATAACATGCACTATGCCCAAGGCTGAATCGTCCAGTAAACTCGCATATTCGAGTAGCCAAGTAAGAATTTGGAAGAGATGCTGTCTTGAATTTCTAAGCAGAAATCACTTTGATATGCTTAAAGGAGTACATATGTCTGGTCCATTGTTACATTCTTCAAAGTAAAACTCTGCTGCACTAGAGGAAATGATAATAAATGTCATCTTTGGTACTCAACAAAGACAAAAATTGACTATTTTGTTTCCAACATAGAATATTATTGTACTGTTTGCTTTCATATGGTCAGTGTCTTATGAGATTGCAGAGATGAAAAAGTTTGGCATTGGACACAAGATTCAAAGGCACTTTTATAACTTTCCGTAGAATTCTAATTGTTCTTTTGAGCTTTGAATTTTTTGCAGAGTTTACAGTCTGTCAATTGTTTGGCCATCAGTCACTACCACTGAAAATGCGTGGTTATACTTGATGAATATTTTAAAAATGAAGCATTACTTTGTAGTAAGAGATACCCTGGTCCAAACATGCCCTATGTCAAAAAAGTCTAACATTGCTTTATGCTGGAAAAGAAAAAACGCACAAGAACAAATCAATTCAAATATATTTCTTTTGGAGCGTGTTCAATGGAAAAGACACAGATCTGTTTGGTTTTGGAGTCGTTTTTGACCTGGACTAATGAAAACTGAAGTAAATGATTGATGTTGCAAAATATGAATTTCGCCTTCAATCTTCCGTCTTTTAATGCCATTATTTTGAAAAAAGCAGTCCCTCAATTCACTTACCAAAGCATTCTCAAATTCCCAAATATAGGCCTTTGACCTATATGCCATGAGACTTTAACTGCTTTTTTTTCCTAAATCACAACCCCTCCATCACCATTATATCATTGTACCCAAAAGTACTATTATTCTTTCGCATCATAATTGTTCACCTAATAAAGGAGCAGAGATGGAGAGTTACAACATAGAACATAGAACAGTACAGCACAGAACAGGCCCTTCGGCCCACGATGTTGTGCCGAGCTTTATCTGAAACCAAGATCAAGCGATCCCACTCCCTATCATCCTGGTGTGCTCCGTGTGCCTATCCAATAATCGCTTAAATGTTCCTAAAGTGTCTGACTCCACTATCACTGCAGGCAGTCCATTCCACACCCCAACCACTCTCTGCGTAAAGAACCTACCTCTGATATCCTTCCTGTATCTCCCACCATGAACCCTATAGTTATGCCCCCTTGTAATAGCTCCATCCACCCGAGGAAATAGTCTTTGAACGTTCACTCTATCTATCCCCTTCATCATTTTATAAACCTCTATTAAGTCTCCCCTCAGCCTCCTCCGCTCCAGGGAGAACAGCCTTAGCTCCCTCAACCTTTCTTCATAAGACCTACCCTCCAAACCAGGCAGCATCCTGGTAAATCTCCTCTGCACTCTTTCCAGCGCTTCCACATCCTTCTTATAGTGAGGTGACCAGAACTGCACACAATATTCCAAATGTGGTCTCACCAAGGTCCTGTACAGTTGCAGCATAACCCCACGGCTCCTAAACTCCAACCCCCTGTTAATAAAAGCCAACACACCATAGGCCTTCTTCACAGCTCTATCCACTTGAGTGGCAACCTTTAGAGATCTGTGGATATGGACCCCAAGATCTCTCTGTTCCTCCACAGTCTTCAGAACCCTACCTTTGACCCTGTAATCCACATTTAAATTAGTCGTACCAAAATGAATCACCTCACATTTATCAGGGTTAAACTCCATTTGCCATTTTTCAGCCCAGCTTTGCATCCTATCTATGTCTCTTTGCAGCCTACAAAAGCCCTCCACCTCATCCACTACTCCACCAATCTTGGTGTCATCAGCAAATTTACTGATCCACCCTTCAGCCCCCTCCTCTAAGTCATTAATAAAAATCACAAAGAGCAGAGGACCAAGCACTGATCCCTGTGGCACTCTGCTAGCAACCTGCCTCCACTCTGTGTTTGCCATTCTGGTCTCCAGTTTCCCAATTTTAACTGCTCCTCCAACAGAGGTCATGCCGTCAGTTGCCTAGGCCCTAAGCTCCCTAAATACCTTCATCTCTTTTTCTCCTTTAAAATGCTCCTTAAAGCCTGTCTCTTTGATTACACACAACTACAAGGCTGAAAAAAATAAATAGTTTTGTCAGCTTCCATCTCAATGAGTCAGCTTCAAGCCAATCCACATTCAACAATCTGCTCTGAAAACCCTGCTCACATTTTGACAGCTGCGACAAATTCCATCACAGTAGCTGAAACAATGAACAAAACAACCTACAGCCAACAACCTTTTAAAAAAGTCAATTTGACCTATATCCCAATGTTAACTGATCCTTTAAAAAAATTCCACAATCTGACTCTGCCAAAAACGAGTCATTTCTTCCTTGGGCCATGCCCTATCTATGAACCATGTTCTGTTGAAATCTGTCCATTAATTTTTAAGATACATTGTTTCCAGTCAAACCTACTGGGGCATTACCTCTGCTCACCTTTAATGGCGGCGTTCGAAAAAAGATTCAGGCAAATTGGTCATTAATGGAGAAAGATTCACAAACAAAGTCACAAATTAAAAATGAGGGAGTTGGGCAAAGTAAAAAGGTCTGAGGGAAGGCCACTGAAGTAAATAGATTAAATACACTTCCAGTGAAGGGCAGGGATAAATCTGTGAAAAAGAGACAAGCTAATTGAATGTAATAACTTTTTCTAAAATGGCTGTGCTCTTAGCAGCCTCAAAGCAGGTAGATATTGAAATCGTTTCTTCAGAAGTAAAGAACTGTCACAGACGATGATGAGTGGTGAATTTAAACTGTAGCTATCAATTTGAGACCAGTAGCTGCACAACTGTTTCCAGCCAAATAATACCTTGCTGATACTGCCTGACTTTGCAAGTGTGAAAAATTCAACTCCCAGCAACTAAAATTTAGATTTTTATAGAACAGGAGTGAAACTCTCTGCATTCTCATAATATAACTGCCAAGTTCAAAAAGTAATCTTGAAATCACAGAGATTCAATTCAATATCAAATAAACCACCTAGTTGGCCTCCCCTGCACAAAAAGCACTATTCAAAACCAGGTTATACAATTCACTGGAATAATATATCAGAGACACGTTGCTCGAGTACAATCAAGACCAACTCTATATCTTCAGAATCATTTTGCAGCAACATTGCCATTTCAATATAAATACACACCAAGCCCTTCAATGTGTGTCAGTGTGATTGAATGACTGTGTTTCAGTTAACAGCTAAAGGGGAGTGAATATTTCATCCACTTATTCTGTTCAAAAGGTGCACTAACATATAGCTTTCAGATTCTGCAATTGGGCAACATATACAAATAGCTTCCCCTCTTATTATTACTAGACATTACTGTTCCACAGATTATCGGCCTTACTTTCTCTGAGCTGGTTGATAATTTTAGTGAGATTGTCAATTTTCTGCTCTTTTCTTTTCAGTTTTTGTTGGAGTACTCTAAATTTTTGCCTCTGTTCTTCATTCTTCTTTCTTTCCCATGCAAGCTTCTTTTCTAGAGTTCTCCTAATGATATCTGGGCAAGGACTCATAAAGTAACTGTGATCCTGAGGAAATGTCATTCCTGACAAATCCTGATCATCGGCAGAAGCAAGCGCAGTCTCAGAGGAACACTGCAGTTCTTCAGAAACCAGGACTGGAGCCAATAAATGGGTCCCTGTTTCTGGGATAAACACTCCTGTAGATATCCAAGTAGTTTCTTCCGATATTGTTGCTTGCTCAGATGTTAGATCTGTAGATGTTGTAAACAAACAGGGCAAAATAGTCACAGACATTGTAGGTACATCCAATGAACTAACGAGTGCAGTAGATGCATCCGATAGTACTTCAGGTTCACTGGCTGTCCAATGGAAGGCGTCTGAACACAGAGCTGCAGCTGAGTCTTGAGATTGTTCCTCTGAATGAACTGTTACTAACCCACCTGGAACTGATTCCAGTTTTACCCCTGTTGTACATGATTGAGTTTGTGCAGTGCAGTTAAACAGCGTGAGGACTTCTGAAGACTCTGTTTCAGGTTTTAGAGGAACTTCCAATACTTGAGAAAACTCTGCTAAATTCAGGACAGCTGCGGCTGCTAGCTGAGCTAATCTCCCTGTATTAAGAGTCTCTGTAGTTAATGTAGACTGTAAGTCTGTGATTTTTGCTAGCTCGGTTGGCTGATGAAATGCTTCATCAGCTGAATCAGTTTGTGGTGGCAAATGTGACATCTGTCCTTCCGAACTTCCCTTACAATGTCCGCCAGAAGCTTTAGCCTCATGTAGCCTTCGGGAGCTTGTATTCTACAAAATAGATAAGATTAAATGTTTTAAAAAACCGGAATACATTTTGAATTACATCTTAGCACGTATGCGATCATTTGAATTCACTCAATTTACCCAGTGGTACAAGAAACAACAGGGGCCATTCAAAATGACAATTTTTGGACCAAGTAAAGTCAACATTTCCTCATTGCAAAAAATAACCCTGTAACATATTTTTCAAAAGAACTCCTCCAGTGATATCCTTGACTTCAACAGTCAGTAAATGCATATTCAGTATGCCCACACAAAATACTGCCTACAATTCTTCTGAGAGGTTGACATTAAATGAAAGTGCACCAGTTCAAAGTATGCCAATACATCAGTTCAAAGTATGCCATAGAAATTGGGCTTTTGAGGACACTTTCTCAGCAGTTTTTAATCAATGCAGTAAGACTCTAGTTTGTAAGTTTTTACCAAATCCAGTTATCAAATCTGATGTAGTTTAAAAAAAATAAACATTCATGGAATGTGAGCGTCACTGGCTTGGCTAGCTAATTGCCCACCATTTCAGAGCATTTGTGAGTCAACCATATTGCTGGGAGTCTGGAGTCACAGGTAGGCCAGATCGGGTAAGGATGGCAGATTTCCTTCCCTAAAGGATATTAGTGAATCAGATGTGTTTTTACAACAATCATCAGATAGATTTGTGGTCATTCTAAGACTTTTAATTCCAGATTTTTATTTAATTCAAAATTTACTATCTACCTTGGTGCGATTTGAACCCGGGTCCCCAGATCTTGCCTGGGTCTAGTGACAATACCACTCTGCCACCGCCTCTCTGAGATTTACTAAAACAATTGACAAGACACAATAATGGTTCAAACTGTACCTTGGTTTTAGGAGGTGGAAATATGGTTGGAATGGAAGAGAATTTTAAATGCCTTCTATCATTCCGTTCCTCAAAACAATCTTTTGTGAAGTGATCACTACATAGAGTTGCTCTCGGTGATGGCATCCAGTTTTCCCGTGCTACAGCTGTCAGCCATTTTGCCATGAGGTAAGGTCTTGAAATAGGAAACCTACATCAACAGAATCAAAGACAAAATAGGAGGAGGGATTCAATAAAACTTACTGAAACTGCAAACACCCGAAATAGCATTTTCAGATTTTTATCTTTATTAATTTGAAATGATGTACTTATCAGTCAAAGCATCTGCTCTGGGCAAAACTTATTGTCTTAAACGGCTCCATGCTGCTCAGATATCTTAAAACACACTTGACAATTAAATGAGTTGTCCGGTTAAATTATTTTGTTGAATGTTGGGTTTTAACAAATAAAAATTGAAGTACGCAGCTCTACAGCTCTTTCTAAAAATAAACAAATATTCAACAATAGGCACTAACACTTAAACAAACACATTAATGGATTAAGAAATACATGTTAGCAAGAAGTTCAAAAATCCAAAGGTTGCCCTTTGCTGGTATGAAACACAATCTATGACACTGAATAAAAAAGTAAAAGTGAAAATAACTCTAGTAAACTCTCAAAATAAATCTCACTCTGCAAGTACTTGTTATAAAAACTGATTATAGTTATAAACTAAAATTAATTCATGTAAATTACTGGATAGATAAATTCATGCAAATCTTAAACATTATTTCAGATTACCTGGCATATTACAAATCCAAAACATCAGAAAGTATCTGAAAACACAGGCCTTAATAAAAACATATTTCTTGTTATGTAATTGTTGCTTAAACATTTAACGCAAGCATCTATTAAAGATTTTCACGCTGCAGTCACATATTATAGATTTTTGCTCACATGGTGATTGCCTTTTTTCGTTACCGTCTCAAAGCAATTACAGAAAAACAATTCCCACAGGAGCATACTATTTAAAAGTTCTTAACTTTATACTCATAAATTGTGAATTTCTTTAAAATTTCAAAATGTTACTACAGATTTTTCATGTATTCTGCAACCTCACCACCCAAATTTTGCCCTCAAACTGCTAGATCAAAGATGGTAGATTTGCAAGACTTGCCTAAAAAAAAGCAAAGTTTTACAATATATTAAAATCTAATTTTATTTGTTGTACCCCAAAACTTTGTATTCCTGCTCAACCGTGATGTCAGTCAAGTTTGCAATTTTTATATACGGATATCTGTTCGTGCACAAATTACACAATGGTTTCCAGCTAGACATAGTTAAGTATACAGCCAGCTCAACACATTCACTATCCAGTTCCTAATCTCAAGATAATAAAAATACTAAGTGCTGGAAAATCTCAATCGGTCTGGCAGCATCTGTGGAGAGAGAAATAGAGTTTCGAATCCAATATGACCCTAAGCTCAAGATGCTTGTTATGTAACTAGGCTGTTTCTGATACAAGAAAACCACTCAAAACTTGAAGACTTTCGTGCTATTGAGATTGCTGTAATATAGGGTTGCAACCCTCCTCTACCACAAGGCTCCAGGTACTTGGCATCATCACTACACAGTGGTTAGCAAGGTCAGTAGCAATACAGGCCAACAATTCATAGCCAATAAATTCTACTGAGTATAAACTTAATCATGCAATTCTTATATCTGTGTGTGATGGTGTTTTTCTGGAACCTCTGGAAAGCTAATTTTCTTGGTTTGAACTCGTTAAGAAAATATATTTATGAAACGGTGACAGAGACTAACAGGAATAATGATTGAAGCCATGTTGGCCAATGCAGACGTACATATGCAGACTGTACCATCCGTCTACTGAAGAAGGGAGTACAGGGTTGTAGATGGATACTTGATTCAAACATTAATAAAAGGAAGCATCTTCCGAAGGTCAAATTGCACACCCCATTGCAAGGTGTCTTGGTAAACTTGCTTTAAATTGCAGGAAATGCTGTTAAACAAAATCACAGATAGCAATCAAAACAAAATATCCAGGTCTGCCTGTGGTGCACGAACTGAGGTGAATGATTAAAATCGCCACCCTTGCACCGAATGCAAATTTTAAAAATGCGCTCCTGCAAATTCTCACGCAGGACCAGTGACGTTGAAATCCTATCAGAGTGATTTTTTTTTTCTGAAAGGGGAAGTTGACCTTCTTCGGCAGCCTTGAATTGGTGGCAGGGTACCTGTGAAAAGTGATACCGCTGCCTTTCTTGAAGCGGTTCTTGCAGTCCAGTGCGCTGCACGATACTGGCATCTTCCAGCTCCGGCCGCCAGCACCGCTCCCCCGCCTGTCACAAAGATGGCGGCCGCCTGCCGCTGACGTCACTTGGAATCCGACCCCTGGATTCGAATCTTGGAGAAAGGATACACAACATTCGCATTCCATCCCGGGCCAGGCATCAATGGCAATGTCTCATCAGAAATACTATCACCTTGATTTTACATTCAAAATAAATCTTTCAGTCACCCTTTGGCTGCTGTCCCAAACTACAGGAGGCATTTAAAAATTGAGGTGCATTAATTGGCAGTGACCTTGCCTCCACCCTATTCCCAATGAAATTCCAGCTTTTATTTTTTCATTCGCGACCTGTCATTTCCCCCCCCCAAAGTTGCCACCAACAAAACAAAACGACAACTCCCAGCATCCTATCTAACTGCCCCCACCCCGCCCCATGGGCTGGCTGAGAAAGCTGCAGCCAGCCTGATTGGTCTCTGCCAGGCCCATGTCAACTGCGGGGTAACCGGAGCGGAGGAAATGTGTGTCTGCGCTTCTCTGCCAGCATTCCCACTTTTGTGTCCCGCGTCCCGCAATGGTGCGAGCGACAGTGCCGGTGATGGTGATGGCCGCCGCTTTGACGGTCTATTATGTGTACATCCCACTTCCCAACACGGTCTCCGAGCCCTGGAAACTGATGCTCCTGGATGCGACGTTCAGGGGAGTCCAGGATATGGTATGGTTCCTCTGTCTTTGATGCTGCCTCTCTGACTAGTTGTCGGATATTTATAATTGAACCCATTAGAAGCGCCGCTTTCAGGATTGAAGTGCAATAATTTACGTTCAACTTTATTTTGCAAGTTCGTAGTTTCAAGGAAAGTCTTGACTTGCAGATTACAAAATGGCTCATTCACTTGTCTTTCTGCGCTATTCGCTTATGGTAGTCTTATTCATTCATATCGTTTTCATGTTACGCTTTTAAAATGATAACAATTCCCACAGCTGTCATTTATCAAAAGGCAAGTTCCACATTGATCACTGTACAGATACCATACACCATATGAAACTAGGAGTGGTAGGCTGTAGTTCCTGAACTGCTCAAACGTTGGAAGATACGTCACGTCCATCACGAGCTGAAAAAAGACCGATTAAATTTTTGACAGGCAGCACCTGCTGATGTTTCCACATTTTAATGTTTTCAGCGTTGATAAATACTTAATAATGTAGAAATCTGCACTGGAAAGGTACGTTATTTCGTCTGCATCATGTCCCCCAAGTATTACACCCAGCAAATTACTTTGAAGTATTGTTTACCCGGTAATAAAAGGTAGTTCATTTACACAAAGTGATACTTCACAAACACGGAATTAAATGGACGACCCAGTTAATGCGAGTTGAAGGAGTAATACTGACCAGAACACCTTACTTTAAATGGTCCCATGGAATGTTAATATCTTTCTGAAAAGGTATATATGTGGCTTAGCAACTCGTGTGAAGACACTCAGTATTACACTAAAATGTCAGATGTTGGGTTTAGTCTGCATTCTAGCGTTTTACCTGATTAACTTTTTTAGGAGGGGGCAGGGTAAAGGTTTACAAAACCTGTTGTCCTGCTTCAGCTGTCGCTTTGGCTATCCCTAAATTTCTATTATTCTATTTTTAAAAACTTAAAGACTTTTCAATTAGGATATATAATACTGTGCTTTTAATATATGTACAGAATATAGGTGAAAGCTTTATCTTGCACATTATAAATATTTACTATATTTGTTTATTTGAAGCAATATGTAGAGCAATCTTTTCCTACTTTAAAATAGAGCGATGTCTGCACTTTCTGACAAATTGTTTTGTCTTGATATGTGGGCCTGACTAAGTAATTCACACTTCCTGTTCAAATTGGATACTGACATTTGAAGAGGATAGCTGAGTTTTAGGAAATAGCTAATAGGCAGATGCCATATGGTCACAATTATTCAATTATTTGGAACATTATATGCAGATTTACCACTCCAGGACGGATTTATAGGTGTCATCTGTCGTGGATGACTGATTAGGAGATATCCTACAGGGGTAGTGTCAGTCACAACTCAATTGGTAGCACACTCGCCTCAGTGAGAAAGTTGTGGTCACTCTTCCCTCCAAGCTGCAAAGGACTTTCACTCTTAAATGAATCAGCAACACACAAAAAAAGTTAGAGGGGAAGTTAGTTGTGGATTCAAATGCAACTCCTGGACTTCAGCACAAAATTTCAGGATGATGCTCCAGTGCAACACTGAGGGAGGGCTGCGTTGTCAGAGGTGCTGTTTTCCAGATGAAACGTAAAACAGAAGCACCATTTGCTTGCTCAGGTGGACACAAAAGATCTCCTAGCAGTATTTCACAGAATCCTACAGTGCAGAGGAGACCCATCGAGTCTGCACCACCGCATGAAATGCCCTGACCTGCCCACCTAATCCCACTTGTCAGCACTTGGCTGGCCTTGAATGTTATGGCGTGCCAAGTACTTATCCAGGTACTTTTTAAAGGATGTGAGGCATCCCACCTCCACCAACCTCCCAGGCAGCGCATTCCAGACCGTCACCACTCTGAGTAAAAAAAGTTTTTCCTCAAATCCACCCTAAACCTCCCACCCCTCAATTTTAACTCGTGTCCCCTCATAACTGACCCTTCAACTAAGGGGAATAGCTGCTCCCTATCCACCCTGTCCATGCCCTCATAATCTTGAACATCTCAATCAGGTCGCCCCTCCCTCGGTCTTCTCTGCTCTAACGAAAACAACCCAAGCCTATCCAATCTCTCTTCATAACTTAAATGTTCCTGGTTCATCCTGGTGAATCTCCTCTGCACCCCTTCCAATGCGTTCACGTCCTTCCTATAATGTGGTGACCAGAACTGCACACAGCACTCCAGCTGTGGCCTCACCAAAGTTCTATACAACTCTTCCTGTCTGTTTTTGTAATCTATATCCCGATTGATAAAGGCGAGTGCCATATGCCTTTCTGCCTTCAGAGTTCTATGGACAAACACGCCAAGGTCCCTTTGTTCTTCAGAACTTTCCAGTGTCAGACCTTTCATAGTATGCTTCCTTGTTTCAAAGAAGAACAGGGGAATTATCTCTGGTGTTCTGGCAACATTTCTTTTAATTAATCTACATCTGGAAGCCTTATAAGATAACATTATTGTACTCTGTCCCTTAATTTAATAATCTATCTTTGCTGGACAGTTATGGAGGTTTTGAAAAGCTGAATTGGGAATTTTTTTGGAAAGCCTAGTACCACAGCTTTGCCTATTGCCTTCCATTTGTGTTACAGCAAACTCGTCTGTTAAGTGCAAAATTTTGCAGTAATGTTTCTCTCACTCATATTACCTTTATATATTGCTATTATGTATTATTAATTTTGTATTATAAGCCTTAAGGCAGCGTATAAGGCGACGTAGAATAGTACAGCACAGAAACAGGCCCTTCAGGCTGCAATGTTGTGCCGAACATGACACCAAATTAAACTAACCCCTTCTGCCTGCCCTTGGTGCATATCCCTCTATTCCTTGCATATTCACGTGCTTATCTAAAACCCCCTTAAATGTCCCTATCGTATGTGCCTCCACCACCAGCACCCCTGGCAGCGTGTTCCAGACACCTACTGCTCTGCATAAAAAACAAAAAACTTGCCCCTCACATTTCCTTTGAGCTTTCCCCCCTCTCACTTTAAGTGCATCCCCCCTAGTATTGGACATTTCAACTCTGGGGGAAAAAGATTCTGACTGTCTTCCCTATCTATGCCTCTCATAATTTTATAGACTTCTATCAGGTCTCCTCTCAGCTTCCACCGCTCCAGAGAAAACTACCCTATTTTGTCCAGCTTCTCCTTATAGCTCATACCCTCCAATCCAGGTAGCATCCTGGTAAACCTCTTCTGCACCCTTTCCAAAACCTCCACATCCTTCCTGTAATGTGGCGACCAGAATTGAACGCAATACTCTAAGTGCAGCCTAATCAAAGTTTTATAAAGCTGCAATATGACATCCTGACTCTTGTACTCAATGCCCTGACCAATAAGGCAAGAATGCCATATGCCTTCTTTCCCACCCTATCTACTTGTGTGGCCACTTTCAGGGAGCTGTGGACTTAAATCCCAAGACCCCCCTCAACATCAATGCTATTCAGGGTCTTGCCATTAACTATATACTTCCCCTTAACATTTGATCTCCCAAAGTGCAGCACCTCACACTTGCCCGGATTAAACTCCATCTGCCATTTTTCCACCCATGTCTGCAGCTGATCTATATCCCGCTGTATCCTTTGACAACCTTCTACACTATCCACAACTCCACCTATCTTTGTTTCATCTTCAAACTTACAAACCCACCCATCTACATTTACATCTAAGTCATTTATATGTATCACACAGCAGAGGACCCAGTACAGATCCCTGTGGATCTGTCACGGACCACCAGCCAGAAAAACACCCTTCCACCCTTCCTCTCTGACTTCTATGGGCAAGCCAATTCTGAATCCGGGTGGCCAAGTCAATGTGGCTCCCATGCATCTTAATCTTCTGGATGAGCCTATCATGAGGGACATTGTCGAAAGCCTTACTGAAATCCTTGTAGATAACATCCACTGCTCTACCTTCATCAATCACCTCCTTGAAAACATTAACCAAGTTAGTAAGACATGACATGCCTCGCACAAAGCCATGCTGACTTTCCCTAATTAGGCCATGCTTTTCCAAATGTGGTGAAACCTCTCCAATAGCTGATGTGAGACTCACCAGTCTATAATTTCCTGGATTATCCCTATTTCCTTTCTACAGAGGAACAACATTAGCTACCCGCCAGTCCTCCGGGGCCTCTCCAGTGGTTGACAAGGATACGAAGATCTTTGTCAGGACCCCCCTTGCCTCTCTCAATATCGTTCCATCTGAGTGCTCAGGGAATACAAGTTAGTTGGTTTGTCAGTAACCATAAAGTGGGCGATAAATAAATACATCCTGAGGATGAGTAGGAAGGGAGGCCGATGAGAGAGAGGAATCTGGAGGAAAAGGGAAAGCCGATGGAGGACTAGTTTTTTGAAAGAAACTAAACTGTTAAAGATTTGAACAGCAAGTTTTAGATGATGGAGACACTGAAGAGCTAAACCTGAACAGCTGAAGAAATGTATGAAAAGATCAGAATGAGGAAAGAGTGGTTTGGACAGATGTTGGAAAATGCCAATGATAAAGATATTGATAGTGACCTCCCATGAGATTAGCAATCATACGATTTTATATACAATGGTATCTTAATCAAAGAAATATTGTAGCTTAGAAGAGACTCCCCAGGAGGAGAAATGATAGGGCAATACAATTCATAAAACCAAAAGAGAAAATACTGGAAAATCTCAGCAGATCTGGCAACATCTGCAAGGAGAGAAAAGAGCTGACGTTTCGAGTCCAGATGACCTTTTGTCAAAGCCTTCTGGTTCTAGACTCGAAACGTCAGCTCTTTTCTCTCCTTACAGATGCTGCCAGACCTGCTGAGATTTTCCAGCATTTTCTCTTTTGGTTTCAGATTCCAGCATCCGCAGTAATTTGCTTTTAATAGAATTTATGATGTCTTTGATCATTTATAGCACAAAGTTGAATAGGTTCTAGCCACCCATTTTTCAGTAAGGAATGGAACACAATGAGAAAAAATATAAAATTAGAGTAGAAAAGGAAATGAGGAACATTATGACCTTAAAAATAAAGCATTTAAGAAACTTGTACCTCAGTTTGTAATCATAACCAGGAACATAATAAATCTTGCAAATCATAGAATCCCTACAGTGCAGAAGGAGGCCATTCAGCCCATTGAGTCTGCATTGACTCAGCATTTTACCCAGGCCCACCCCTCTGCCCTGCCCAATCCTCGTAACCCTTAATCCACTTTATCTTCACAACTTGGGACACCGAAGGGCAATTTAACAAGTCAATCCACAGAACTTGCACATCTTTGCCATATATTATCAGCCATTGATGTTTTTAAATGCTTTGTAAGCCAACCGTTTGTAGGTGTGTTTTGCTTTTTCCCATTTTCAAAAGAAAAATCCCAGGGGACAATTTGTACATGAACTGATGTTCCACTCTTAGTAAATCACACTAAGAGTGTTAGATATGTAAGGATGGGTTGGGCTGTTTAATCTGTCCTTCCTCCAGGAAATTCTGTGCTTTCGACCCCGGAGTGAAAATTCAGGCCTTACTTGCATCGACTGCTGGTGTAGGCCCAATTCTGACACGCTAGATGAAAGCCCTGGAACTCTCTTCCTAACAGTACTTATTTATCTTGATCACACAATCAGTAACTGGAACTAAGGTACTTTATCAGAAATCATCTTTCAGAGAAACCTAATTCTTAAGGAGACCATCACCGCACCGCAAAACATAGTTTTTCCTTAAAGCCCCATGGACCGTCTCTGTTCCAAGTCAGGAGGTTGTGTGGCTTGTGGGGAACATGAGGTGGTGGTGTTCCCATTCATCTTTCAGATGAAATATAAAACAGAGGCACCATCTGCTCTCTATGTGCAAATTGGCTGCTGCGCTTGGTAGATTATAACAGTGATGACACTTCTAAAGTATTTCATTAGCTGTGAAGCCCTTTGAGACATTTGGTAGCTGTGAAAAACACTACATAATGTAAGTCTTTCTTTCAATTTGGGAAGTAAAGAGGAAGAGTAAATTAGTGTAAAGGGGGATAATTTGAACTTGCTGACAGTGTAAGAAGGGTAGTAAGAAGTCTCACAACACCAGGTTAAAGTCCAACAGGTTTATTTGGTAGCAAATACCATAAGCTTTCGGAGCAATGCTCCTTCGTCAGATGGAGTGGTCTCTGTTCTCAAACAGGGCACAGACACAGAAATCAAATTACAGAATACTGATTAGAATGCAAATCTCTACAGCCAGCCAGGTCTTAAATGCACAGACAATGTAAGCGCAAGAAGGCACAGTGGTTAGCACTGCTGCCTCAGCACCAGGGACCTGTGTTCGATTCCTGGCTTGGGTCACTGTGCGGAGTAGAACATAGAACATAGAACAGTACAGCACAGAACAGGCCCTTCGGCCCACGATGTTGTGCCGAGCTTTATCTGAAACCAAGATCAAGCTATCCCACTCCCTATCATCCTGGTGTGCTCCATGTACCTATCCAATAACCGCTTAAATGTTTCTAAAGTGTCTGACTCCACTATCACTGCAGGCAGTCCATTCCACACCCCAACCACTCTCTGCGTAAAGAACCTACCTCTGCTATCCGTCCTGTATCTCCCACCACGAACCCTATAGTTATGCCCCCTTGTAATAGCTCCATCCACCCGAGGAAATAGTCTTTGAACGTTCACTCTATCTATCCCCTTCATCATTTTATACACCTCTATTAAGTCTCCCCTCAGCCTCCTCCGCTCCAGAGAGAACAGCCCTAGCTCCCTCAACCTTTCCTCATATGACCTACCCTCCAAACCAGGCAGCATCCTGGTAAATCTCCTCTGCACTCTTTCCAGCGCTTCCACATCCTTCTTATAGTGAGGTGACCAGAACTGCACACAATATTCCAAATGTGGTCTCACCAAGGTCCTGTACAGTTGCAGCATAACCCCACGGCTCTTAAACTCCAACCCCCTGTTAATAAAAGCTAACACACTATAGGCCTTCTTCACAGCTCTATCCACTTGACTGGCAACCTTTAGAGATCTGTGGATATGGACCCCAAGATCTCTCTGTTCCTCCACAGTCTTCAGAACCCTACCTTTGACCCTGTAATCCACATTTAAATTTGTCCTACCAAAATGAATCACCTCACATTTATCAGGGTTAAACTCCATTTGCCATTTTTCAGCCCAGCTTTGCATCCTATCTATGTCTCTTTGCAGCCTACAACAGCCCTCCACCTCATCCACTACTCCACCAATCTTGGTGTCATCAGCAAATTTACTGATCCACCCTTCAGCCCCCTCCTCTAAGTCATTAATAAAAATCACAAAGAGCAGAGGACCAAGCACTGATCCCTGCGGCACACCGCTAGCAACCTGCCTCCAATCCGAAAATTTTCCATCCACCACCACCCTCTGTCTTCGGTCAGACAGCCAGTTACCTATCCAATCGGCCAACTTTCCCTCTATCCCACACCTCCTCACTTTCATCATAAGCCGACCATGGGGGACCTTATCAAACGCCTTACTAAAATCCATGTATATGACATCAACTGCCCTACCTTCATCAACACACTTAGTTACCTCCTCAAAAAATTCTATCAAATTTGTGAGGCACGACTTGCCCTTCACGAATCCGTGCTGACTATCTCGGATTAATCCGCATCTTTCTAAATGGTCGTAAATCCCATCCCTAAGGACCCTTTCCATCAATTTACCAACCACCGAAGTAAGACTAACCGGTCTATAATCACCAGGGTCATTTCTATTCCCTTTCTTAAACAGAGGAACAACATTCGCCATTCTCCAGTCCTCTGGCACCATCCCCGTGGACAGCGAGGACCCAAAGATCAACGCCAAAGGCTCTGCAATCTCATCCCTTGCCTCCCACAGAATCCTAGGATACATTTCATCAGGCCCAGGGGACTTATCGACCTTCAGTTTATTCAAAACTGCCAAGACATCCTCCCTCCGAACATCTATTTCCTCCAGCCTATTAGCCTGTAACACCTTCTCTTCCTCAAAAACATGGCCCCTCTCCTTGGTGAACACTGAAGAAAAGTATTCATTCATCACCTCGCCTATCTCTACTGACTCCATACACAAGTTCCCACTACTGTCCTTGACCGGCCCTAACCTCACCCTGGTCATTCTTTTATTCCTCACATAAGAGTAAAAAGCCTTGGGGTTTTCCTTGATCCGACCCGCCAAGGACTTCTCATGTCCCCTCCTAGCTCTCCTAAGCCCCTTTTTCAGCTCATTCCTTGCTAACTTGTAAGTCTGCATGTTCTCCCCATGTCTGTGTGGGTTTCCTCCCACAGTCCGAAAGACGTGCTGGTTAGGCGCATTGGCTATGCTAAATTCTCCCTCAGTGAACCCGAACAGGCGTCAGAGTGTGGCGGCTAGGGGATTTTCACCGTAACTTCATTGCAGTGTTAATGTAAGCCTATTTATGACATTAATTAATAAACTTTAAGAGTAGTATTGCATGTTGTCTATAAAACAGCTCTCCCAAAGTTCCTTTCCATTTATTTCCAGGAGAGAAGTTTTATTAGCTGAGAACAAAGAACAATACAGCACAGGAACAGGCCCTTCGGCCCTCCAAGCCCGCGCCGCTCCCCGGTCCAGGATTGAATCCTGAATCCAGGATCCCCGCCCAATTTTCCAGCCTATCTACATACCAATATCCTATCCACCGAGCTGTCCCTCACAGCTACGATGCTTTGTTCATTACAACCTATTAACTCACCCCCACCCCCCCATTCCAGACCATGTGATCTCCAGGGAGAGGCGAAAACCCAGAGTGAAAAACCCCAGGGCCAATATGGGGAAAAAAATCTGGGAAATTCCTCTCCGACCCCCTGAGGCGATCGAAACGAGTCCAGGAGATCACAATGGCCCCGATCGGAAAATGCTTCCCAACCCTAGTCATTTCCACTTCCACGAACACCATATGAATTCCCTGCCCCCGAGACAGGTTCCCAACTATCCGCAGTCTCGCTCTGTACTGGCACCAGCAAGATGATCATAGAATGAAGCCTTGAAACGAGAAACAAGGAACAATTAGCCCGCGCCGCTCCCTGGTCCAAACTAGACCACTCTTTTGTATCCCTCCATTCCCACTCCGTTCATATAGCTGTCTAGATAAGTCTTAAACGTTCCCAGTGTGTCCGCCTCCACCACCTTGCCCGGCAACACATTCCAGGCCCCCACGACCCTCTGTGTGAAATATGTCCTTCTGATATCTGTGTTAAACCTTCCCCCCTTCACCTTGAACCTATGACCCCTCGTGAACGTCACCACCGACCCGGGGAAAAGCTTCCCACCGTTCACCCTATCTATGCCTTTCATAATTTTATACACCTCTATTAAGTCTCCCCTCATCCTCCGTCTTTCCAAGGAGAACAACCCCAGTTTCCCCAATCTCTCCTCATAACCAAGCCCCTCCATACCAGGCAAC